>NC_051291.1:22651798-22906798 GCF_015220745.1 Sebastes umbrosus
TATAAAATATGATAAGTGAGTAGAAGTAAAAGTAACAAAAGTAATTATTTAATTTGTATTCAGAAATTGTGCGTTTGAAACAAGCCGTTAGGATTTCTGTCCATTTGTGATGTCACAAATATAAAATATTTAGACTATTTCACGGTTTTAAATGTAAACATTCTAAATGTGTCCCAGTTTATTTCCTGTTGCAGTGTATGTGAATAACAACAGCTGACAGGAAGTAAACATGGACCCAAACTGTTGCCTAGCAACGCAATTCCATTGAAATGCACTAAAACGGAGCGTTTCAGACAGAGAGTAAATACAGGTATATTCAGGCAGACAGTATGAGGAAAATAAAGGGTTCTATGAACATTACAGCATGTAAACATGTTCTAGTGGAAACACAAAATACAAGTATGAACCTGAAATGAGCACGATATGGGACCTTTAACAAAAACTAACAAAAGCATACAGTAAACTAAGAAACCTAAACTGACACTGACATTTCTAACTTCTTGTTCAAATGCTGTTGTACGTTGTCAGACAATAGATACATATACATTTATTAGTATGATAACTTCTACAAACTAGAAAAAAAGAGACTGCATTTGTTTTTGTTTTTACAAACAAATCCACCAAATGAATGAACTTACCATGTCGTCACTTGAGCAGTGAGCCATTTTATCATATCGTGGAATGGAATGTTCCAAACAGCAATTTAAATAAAGCCAATTATCAAAGAGTGAAAACAACATAACAACACATGAATATGTGGATTCATCAAGCTGCTTCAACCCTTTTAGAAGGCCTAAAATACTTATCAATACCTAGCTTGTAGTCAGTAGCAATATTGCTAACCATCTCCCTAGCATAAAGCTACATTCATTGTCACTGCCACTGGCCTACTTTTTATTTAATTGGGCTGACAAAAATGGTTTCTGTTGGCTTGTGATACTTTTTGTACAATTTGCGTGGTTTTGCTTGTTGTGATGTTTTCATCCTCTCAATATGATCAACACTCAGTGACTAATAACTGACCATAGACATATCTGTTCATACAAGTGAAGGATTTTTATGTTAGCCGAAAGAGTTGGTAGATTTAACTTTATATTGTTGTAACCGTGGTTTTAGATTCGCCTAATTATACCAAGACAACAGAGGACTGCAGGCTCTTCTTAAGACTAAAAACTTGATTTTAATGTCATATTCAGCTACAGAACTTAACTGGCAGGCTCTGAGGCATCAGGGTAAACCCAAAGGTCATTACTGATGTTACATTATTATTAAGGTCAAATGTTAACTACAGTTTGCTAACCAAGGGATAATGTACAGTGAGTGGGTCATTATTGCGAAATGAACACCTGAATCAATAATTTGACACAACATATTGATTTAAAAATGATTTTATTTCTTCCACTAAAAAAAAAAGAGTCCTCTTGCTGTGTACTGAGATCATAACTGTGTCCATAGCAATGGTCTGCTATAAAGAAATAACAGACCATAGAATGCCATCATTGACCAATCAGAATCGAGTATTCAGCAAAGCAGTGTAATAAATAAGGGATAATGTACAGCGAGTCGGTCACTGTTGTGAAAGAATCCCAGACAGGGCGATGCTGCTCGCGGAGGGGACTCTCATCGCCCTGAAGGGGATTCTTTCACAACAATGACCGGCTCGCTGTACATTATCCCGCTTATTACACAGCTACTTACTGAAGAAATCTATATTTTGACACAAAAAAAACGGTCAGACCATTTAAACAGTTGGATGGTATATGAATTGCAGTCTTAGTCTGTACACCTTATTTATAACATGCAGTATTTACAACAGGTAAAGTGTGGACCAGCACTAATAAACAGGTCAAACAAAAAGCAGCCAGCAGCTTCAATAAAGAGACTATCTTGAGAGTGAAGTCAACAGTGTTGTTTTGGGGTTTTTCAGCCCTGATTAGCCTCAACAGCAATGATCAACTATGATAAAACACTCAGAGAGTCAAAGATGGCTGCCCAGTCCTAAAATCAAGCAGAGTCTGGGCTGTAAGTTTTTATCCACTTTAGTGTGCGGCAGGATATTCGTCAGGCAGCTCTTATTGCTTTTATTTCATTTTTCTATTGTTTTGTTTTCCCAATACTCTTTTGTGTTGTTGGTAGTTATTGGATGAAAGTTGAAATGGCAGTCCAGCAATATTGGTCTGATTTCTGCTACTTTTTTGCCATTTGTGAATGTTGCATTTCTAGTTTCTATCGTATATTACAGTAACAATTGATTACAGTTGAAAGACCAAACGAAGAAGCCACGCTCATCTTGAAATTTAATATTGCGTATATTGAAAAGCTGTAGGTGGCTTTACCGAGTTTACAGTGGTGATAAATCCTGTGCTGGTGCCACTGACAAACCTTGTCTCGAGCCTATAAAATAATCGAATTTGATTACATCACTGACTTTGAGTAATATGGCTTGGTTGAAAACTGGTTGCAGTTTTGCAGTAATCAGTAGGCTAATACAGTAGTTTCAGAACAAATCCATTCTCCCCGCGAGAAGAGCCGACACCATGACATTATTTACCACAGAAACACACACTGTGACGTGCCATGCTAGATGTTTTAAATAACTGGACAACTGAATGACTCTAATAACCAAATAAAAAGCCGGCTGTTATCTTGAGTTATGTTGAAGGATGGGGCTCGTGCACCACCACTATTACGCCCGGCCTCCATGTCATCAATCCTGCCTATAGCAGTAAATCCTGGCCAGGATCTATGAACCCCTATTGGTATTGGATTTCAGGACAGCCATGAAACCCTCAGTCAAAGCTTTAAAACATCATCTTTGTCTTAATCCACTGATCGATAGGTCTGACAGGTTGAAATAACACAATAAAGTAGATTTAGTGGTCTAGCAATGTGGGGACATTTCATACTTCAGATTAAAGGCTGCTGCATTGTGTTCTGAAAGAAGAAGTAAAACACTGTCACTGCTATCGAGAGCATCCTGAATTAGACCGTTTCACATGTCCAACCTTAGAAAAATATGATGCAGGATGTTCTTTAACTAAATAATTAATCTAATATTAAAGAAGAAGAAGTGGATGGAGGGTGTGTGATCATTTTAGGCACCTCAAGTAATTAATACATACTTCTCTGGTAGAAATCAAATTAAATGAATCTATCAGCAGTGTGGCTGTCAGTTATTCTGGACAGGCACAACATGGATGTGTTTAGTAGTGGACAGGCAAGGTGAGGGTAACGCTGGGGCCACACAGCGCGCTTCAGGCTCGCCTGACGGCAGCGTCACGTCATGGCCGCGTCATGCCCACCTAGGGTGTTCACACTAGACGCGAGTTACCCACGTCTTGGGAGCGTCTCGGAGCTACCTGTCAGCTGTGTTTTTGCTGTTGCTGACAGCCCTTTCTTTCTACATAGAGTTTGCCTTTTAATGGCCATTTAACTTCATAATAAATGTGATTTATATTTATTTAAGACAAAAAAGGGTAATTTGTAAATATTATTAAAAACAAGCAAATAAATTCATACATAAATATTAATATAAAAAGAAAAGAGGGATTTATATGGGCTATATATATATATGTATATATATATATATAAATCCCTCTTCATTGACAGTGAAGAGGGATTATATATAAATCCCTCTTCATTGACAGTGAAGAGGGATTTCTGTGGGCTATATATTAATACAAAAAAATAAATAAATACATTAGTAGTAAGAGAGAGCCTACAGCAATCCCTCTTCACTTTGACTGGCAGTTTTAAAAAAAGTTTCCAGGGGGTTTCGGGTTCCTGTTCTACAGCATTCCAGGTTGAAAACGACTTAATTTACATCTGGGGCGGGACAGCAATTTACATTATAAATGCTGACACCGAGTTCAGTCTCTGCTGAACTGAAGTGCTGTGCGTTTGACCTGCTACGATCTTCTTTCAACTTCAAGACTTGTTTTCACAATGGGTAAGTAGGCTCCTCTGTTATTTGTTTAATTTAAAACATATTTAAAACTGCATGTTTATCATGATATTTTTTTTATATGTAGGCTATGAAGTTATTTTAATTGTTTTGATCAACTTACCGGTCTATTCATAAAAGTTTATATTTCATAAAAAAAAGTAACGTTGTTAATTAATTAATTGAAAATTATTATTAAATATCTTAAAAAAAATTAAATAACACCTCTAAAAGAAAGAACAATAAAGTTAAATAAATAATGGTTATTTATAATAAATAAATAACATTATAATTGAAAAATAACCAAACATGAATAAGAAAAGTAAAAGAAAACTTATAAATAACATGTTAAAATACTTTTAAAAAAAAATTTACAAAATAATGACCACAATGTAATATCACTAGCAGGGTGTGGGTAACAAAAACAATAAAAATAACTCTATTCGAAAATATGGAATGAGGGATGAATTGAGGGGTCTTGCAGATCCTCTATGAAGGAGGGTTGGGGTCTTTGTTGGGTGGGTCTTGGTGGAGGTGCTTGCTCCTCATTGGACTGGCCCTGGTTGTAATGTGTGGATTGGTAAAGATAACTTGGATGTTGCTGATGTTGCTGATGTGGCTGACTGGTTGTTGGGACCATCACTGGGGGTGTAGAGGGAAACTGTTGTGCTTCAAGACCAGCCAAATAGGTCAATATATGAATTTGTGCCTGGTTTTGGCACCGACGTGGCAGCCTGTTTAGACTTGGGACTAAACTAAGGCAGAAATAGTACATTTCTTCCTCTGGTACAGGAATATGTGGTGCAGGCATTATGGCGGGTTG
Organism: Sebastes umbrosus; assembly: GCF_015220745.1. NCBI lineage: Eukaryota > Metazoa > Chordata > Actinopteri > Perciformes > Sebastidae > Sebastes > Sebastes umbrosus. The sequence continues at coordinate 22,656,565 of NC_051291.1, forward strand.
AGTTATCAAGTCTAGTAGCTGTTGGTCCGTTGATGTTGAGGGCAAAGATGCTCTTCTCCTCTCCCGTGTTGTCCTATTCAGTGAAGCAGACTCTGTTATAATAGCTTGCACTCTGGGGTGGGGGGAAGTGCTGATGGACCTCTGTGTAGTGGGGGTGGGGGTGGTGGACCTCTGTGTCGTGGGGGTGGGGGTGGGGGTGGTGGACCTCTGTGTCGTGGGGGTGGGGGTGGTGGACCTCTGTGCCGTTACCTGTGAGGTGGGGGTGGGGGTGGTGGACCATGCAGATGGTAATGATGGATTTGGGGTGGATGGCCTTGACAGGACAGGAGTTGCAGATCTAGATGATGGTCCTGCATCAGGATCTTCATCCACTGCACTCAAATCCATTGCCTCCTCTCCACCCTCCTGAGGCTGCAGTGTGCTTCTTGAGCTTAAATAATTAATTGTAGATGTCAGTATAAAAACCAGGTACCAATACAATTAATACATTGATTCATATTGGAAGAACACACATTTTAAACAACTACACATACTATTGTTGTTTTAATAATTACGAAAATGCAGTATGTTTGGCTTGAAAATGAAGCATGAAAAAATACTAACCTTCTTGGCTGCACATGAGGCAGCAGGAAATACATTATTCCATCATATTTCCACTCTTTTATGGTGCCACCAGCAGAGCCACTTGGCAAATTTTTTTGTTTTTTGTTTTTTACAAAGGCATCCCGCAGCACCTTCCACCTCCGCTTGCATTCATCAGCTGTAGGGGAAAAAAAATATTATCACAACATAATAAAAATAACAATTTTTTTTGTCTTTCCTACACAGGTTCCTAAGTACAGGAGAAAGCTTCGTGAGCCTATCCTTCCAATATCGGCTTGGGAGGAGCACTATTGCTGCTAGTGTTCACATGACCTGCAGGGCAATTGAGAAGCGTATGACAGACACTCACTTTCCAAGGCCAAATGAGGACACGTGGAAAGCCATTGCCTCAAGGTTCTGGTCCAAGTGGGACTTCCCTAACTGCTTAGGTGCCATCGATGGGAAACATGTGACAATAGTGGCACCTAAGAAATCCGGAAGCCAGTTCTTCAATTACAAGAAGACATTCTCTATTGTTTTACTTGCACTGGTCGATGCTGACTACCGCTTCACGGTTGTCCAAGTGGGGGACTTCGGAAGGATGAGCGACGGGGGAGTCTACGCGAACTCTGCACTTGGAAGAGGGATGGAGGCCAGAAATGTGGGTGTGCCTGCAGACTGTCCTCTGCCAGGGTCAGGTGAGCAGGGGCCGATGCCATACACCATGGTGGGGGATGCTGCGTTCCCACTCAAGACCTATCTCATGAGGCCATTTCCTGGGACCAACATCCCAAGATGGAGACAGATGTTTAACTACAGACTTTCCCGGGCTAGGATGGTTGTTGAGTGTGCCTTCGGCATCCTCTCGGCCAGATGGAGGGTGCTCCACACAAAGATCAACATGCACCCACAAAATGTTGACTCTGTGATCATGGCGACGTGCATCCTGCACAACTACCTGATCAACCCATCACAAAACCAAAGGTGGATAGATGAGGCCGAACAGACAGGGGCTGTACTTCCACAATTTCCCAACATGGGTGGAAACCGTGGAAGCAGAGATGCTTATGACATACGAGAAAAGCTCAGCACATTTTTCACCTCCCCTGAAGGCCGAGTGTCCTGGCAGGACAGAATGGTGTAGGGCTCCTAAACTGTTGCTCCTAAACTGTTGCTTGAAATAAAAAATGACATTTAATCAATCACTGTTTCCATTTTTTTCAGAGATTTAATGAAATGTTGAAATGGGGTAATAACAATTGTTTTTCATATAACAGCCACCATTTAAAATATTTCTGTGTTCCATCCTCCTTTAACATTTAGTGAAGGAACTTTGCTTTGGCATGGAAGGGGACTTGTTGTTGGAGGGGATAGTGACAAACTTTCAGGTGTGTGGGGGATGGTAACAGAAGGAGGGGGAGGAGAAATGGCCCCTTTTACACAGTCAACAACTTCAATCTTAAAGTCACTCTTTTACAGTGCTGAAAGCTGGCTGTAGTCAGAAATAACTATGTATAGCCTATATTTATGTATGTATGTATATGTATATATATATATATATATATGTATATATATAGGCCTATAAATAAAGACACAGTAAAACATATATCACTTTGCTTGGAGCTAATTATCTAGAGAAAAACAAACAAACTAATAAAATAAACTTTACCTTCATAGCCAATGGCAGTGGCAGTTTCTTCCCATAGCTTTTCCTTTCGTTTGATATCCTTGTAAAACTTGTTCTATGGGTCATACAGCTCCGGGTGCTTTTCCACCTCGACATTAAGTTTGGTGTCATCCATCACTGATGAGTAGCCGTCAAGTGAAGATTTGTCCCCAAGAAGAGGTCACGTGGTGTTTGTTAAGAGAGAGAGAGAGAGAGAGAGAGAGAGAGAGAGAGAGAGAGCGAGCGCATTGGAAAAATACTGCCAACTATCACCTGATGTTCTTATAACCTATTAACCCAGTCTATTATATTTATAGCATATGTAGGGTTTCTGCTATGACTACTACAGTGTTTACATAATTAAAAGCCTGTACTATATTAACTTGATGGAAACCTGCAAGCAGACAACTGCTTTATTTAGAGTATTTCAGAATAAAAGCATTGTGTTAATGAATGAATGATTCTGTGCACTAAAAACGCTAGAGGACTTTTATTTTGAAATCTAGATAGGAAGTGTAAAATATTGATGGTCAGTGACATATTCTACAGATGTCTAGACATGGAAACTGTAGTAATCTTGCTGGTATGATGTTCATATACTGTCAATAGATCACCTTCACTGTCTGTTGCTGCTGGGAGACGCAGCCGAGAGGTAAGCGGCTAGCGTGAAAAATAGGCGAGCCTTCTATTCTATAAAATAGACGCGCGTCTGACGTGCGTCTGACACGCGTCTGACGTGCGTCTCATGCGGGCAGTGTGTCCACTCTAACCTGTTAACATGGACGCCGAAATAAAAAACAACACGCGACGTTGCCGTCACGCGAGCATGAAGCGCGCTGTGTGCTCCAGGCTTTAGATTATGTTGTTGCCCCGTGGTCACACCACTTGGGTTGATCAGAGAGGAAACTGGCCGGACCAAAGGGGCATTTTCTGAAATAAAAGACACATGCTACTTTGTGTATTCAAAGATAGAAGTTGTTCATCTCTACATAAATTCTACAATATTAGAACTTATGTTCATAAAAGAACACATTAAGAACATGAGAGAAAACTTTTTTCTTGTGTATTTATGACTTTACAATCTTGCAAATGTGTGAGTTTTTTCTCTTAAATTTGCCACTTTAATCTCATAGAATTAGGGGTGTATACTATACATACAACATTAATGATAATCTATAGAGTGACTGTGTATTTATTTCGAAAATGGTTGACCAAAGGATGTAAACAGGGAAATAAATGCTCAATGGCTTATACATTTTTGATGCCTATAATATGCCCAACCACTAGTATGTTATACATACATATAAAATGTACTTAAAGACGACCTATTATGCTTATTTTCAGGTGCATACTTGTATTTTGTTTTTACTAGACGATGTTATGATCGGCTATGCAGGTAATATAAAAATGTGTTACTTGGTGACATCACCACGTTGCGTAAGAAAAGGCGGGACTTCAGGCAGTTTAGGAGCAGTGTTTTGGGGAGAGTAACTCACTTTGGACTTTGGGCTTTGTGACCTTTAAGACCTTTTACGTGCACAAAAAAATACTGTAAATAGCACTCTAAAGGAAAGGGAAAAAGCACAAAAAGATAATAGGTCCTCTTTAAACATTTTTGATAAGGATGCCTCAAATTAATTTTCCAAAGACATGGCACCAAGACATGCAATGACAGGGGCATCCCACAGTTAAAAAACTAACCTGTCGAAGCTATATGTTACTTAAACCTCCTTGAAACACATGGGATTTGAGCAAAAGCACTACAGGAAAGTCATGGGGCTTTAAGACACTTAGATTGATATTCTAGCTTAATCCTAAACAATCCCACAAACAATATTCTTGAGTGTCGCACTTGACAAAGACTTTCCTATGTGACAGAAAGCCCTGGAGATTATCTGAGGAGGTAGTCTGCTGCCATTAGCAGCCAGCTGTCTGTCACCTATGTCTACTTGATCAGTTCAACATATACATATCCAGGCGACATTGCGTTGACACATAATCTCACGTAGATGTAAATGCCGCTCAAGAAGACAGATTGCAACTGGAACCCGAGAGTTTTTTTTCAGATAAATCACCCTGCATGACAAGCAGCCACCACTGATAAAGGCCCATTTAAATGTATGGAGGGGCGTCATGTTGAAATTTGTCGCCGGGAGGTTAGGGGAGTTACTCTATCAGGAGGGTTCCCCTGGGGGCAATAAGAAGCTGAACCACTGAGTGCTCACCCCATGAAGCCTATTGTTAGTCTAATGAACAGACAGGATTTGATTAAAACATTTCAAACATCATTTGGCCCGCAATGCGGTGCCGAGAGGCTCCCCCACCAAGCACACTTAACACCCCGATGATCTGAGGCGGGTGGCCTCTCACTCCCCGCTCAAAGGTGAGCCCACAAATCACTGTAATGCATTCAGCAGGGGTCTCTCTCACCCGCCTCTGGTTCCCCGCTCCCCTTCTCTTTGCCGCTCGCAACGCTCGTCGTTAAAAATTCATTAGACGCTGTTTGTATCGCCTCCTCGAGGATGTCACCCTTGATGGCCGACTGTGTAGGAAAAGGCAGCTTCCGCAGGCCGGAGGGGATTGATGGAGCTCCTAGTGTGTGCTGAGGTACTCTCCATGGCTTTGATGTATGCGTCAGATCACAGGGCTGCATACATGCTTGGAGTTTGAATGAGACACACAAGTGGCTTAGTGCATGACCACAGACTGTGACCCCTGTGAGTTCAACTGCTGTTAAGGCTCTTGCACCCAAAGTGCACTTGTAGAATGTTTGAATAGCCATATTTTTTTTGAATTATGAGCTGCTGTTGTAGCATGCTGTGTTGTATGTATTGTTAATGTGTGCAGATGACGTAGAGATTTCAGCTCTGCGGCTCATTGGTAAATGTGGAATACGTGCAGTGATAGGGAAAGTAAATCAGTAACGTCAAGAGCAAACTCCTGAAGCTGCTTTAGTGTCAGCTTTTTTAAAATTGAAGTATGCACAAATTGATGCTGAAACAACTCACGGGCATGATAATGAGACACACTTTCACTTGTGTTTAGTAAAATGAGCTGAAATTGAAGTGTAATTTTAATGTACAGTATTTTGAGAAGCTGCATCCACTTTCTTTTCACATTCCCTCACTTTCCTTCTTTCTTTTAATGCTAACCCCCCCAGCAGATAATTTATTCAAGGCTCAGCATTTAGCAGGCCTAATCCTCTCTGCTGATGCTTTTAGGTGCACATACTGTACAGTAATTGCATAAAAGAGCAAAAGTGGGGTTTCAGGCACTCTGATAATCACCTACTCTTTGCCAAGAGCACACCAAAGGTATTGTGGAAAATAGAGTCAGAGAAAAAAAAGGAGGAGTGAAGCCAAAAAACCTTGACACAGGAGAATCAGCCGTTTACTGGACCGGTGAGCCGGGTCAGGCTGATAGGAGCTTGGACGGCACGGTCGGTGCACTCAGGCTCAGTCCTGTCCTGCAACTCCGATGCAGGTCCCCGACCATAATGGAATCTGACAGGATGTAAATGAGTTTTTAAAAGACCTGGTGAAAGCTGGTCATTTTTCTCATTTAGTGGTCCAGTGTGTTGGCCTGGTCCCCAGCTGTCACCCTGCATCCCTGCCTTTCCCGGGGATATGGAGGGGCACTCAGCGTACAGTAGCAAACCTTGATTACTAATGCCATATAGGGATTAGACAGTCTTCAGATTACATAAAGACTGTCTCTCTATGTCTTTTTCTTTGGTCATTCATTATTTATTTTCTTTCCTGTTCCTCTGTATTGAGTAGAAGGCAGTATAGAACGGGGGTTTCCAACCTTTTTTGTATGATGTATAGGTACATTTGAATTAAAGTAACCCTTCAACACCACTCAAACTTGCTCTTATGAATAAAATGTCATAGTATATATAATGTCATTGAAAAAAGTCAAAGTATAGTATGCCTTAAAAAAACGAATTAAAAAGTCATAGTATAGCATGCCTTTAAAAATGTGATAAAAAAAATGTCATAGTGTGTCATAAAAAAGTCATAGTACAGTATGCAATTAAAAAATCATAAATTCATAATATAGTATGCCATTAAAAAAAGTAATAAAAGTGATAAAATGTCATAATATAAATATGTCAGAAAACATCAGAGTATTTTTTTGTACGGTCATAAAAGATTTCATCATATCATCATGGTATAATACATATTTTTGTCAAAGTGCGCGACATGAAATGCATGCACAAATAAACATTAGTTCTTAAGATGATTACAGGAGTCCACATTATAATAAAGGTAATGTTGGCAAATAACCTCAATATAACACGCTATAGGATTATGTTTATGCCATTAATTGTGTAACAATGAAATGATTAAAAAGGAATACACAGCCCCTGCATGGTCTTAACAGTTATACATGGTGCAGTCACCTCACCCAGATGCTCTCAGGGCTGCTCAGCAGTACCAGTGCAGCATTAATGAGCAGCGATAATGACTAAAGGCAGTTAGTTAGAGTTAAATGGAGCTTGAACACCCAGCTGACAATGAAACATCTACCACAGAGAGGTTGATCGGGGGGAGTAAAGGCAGAGCTCGGGCCTGGAGCTCTGGAGCTTAACCTGAGGCTTCACGTGTCAAACTCCACACAGCAGCGAGGCGCTCGATGGAGCAAAAGGTGAGGACAGCACTACAGCTGGATAGATATACACTAATGAAGCTTCTGATACCGATAGTGTTTCAGGCTCGGTTTTAAATACTGTTGTTGATAAACCACCATATAGTATTTTAAAGGGACTGTTTGTAACTTCTTTCACGTATACATCAATCCGGGTCGGTTTCCCATGCGCGCTCGCGTGTGGCTACGCTGCTCAGACTCAGACTCCAACACAAACTACACAGAAGCACCAAAACCTCTTGGTTGTATTTAGTGAAGCCCGTCTGTTAAACAGTGTTGGCCGCGGTCGGAGGACGCGGGGGAGACCGTAGCTTTGGTCTCCAGGACCGGAGTCTCTGCTGTACTCTGCTCCTCTGCCTGCCTTCACTCTCACGTGCATGCGCGCACACTCCACACTGCAGAAGAGTTAGTTTAGCTCTGAGAATATCTAGTGAATGTACAGTGGACGTTTGTACAGAAATAACTGCTGCAGCTCCTCCAGACCAACAGAGGTTTCCCGTGTCTTGTGAAGTGACGGGACTCAGCAGAGAGAAACGTTATCGTCTCCGACCAAAACTCCGGTGTCTCATCCGGTTCCCTCCAGCCGCGGTCGGGAGGCTGAGGCAGGAAAAGCCAACACTAGGATCAGCATTGATTCATGGAGAGACCTTCGTCTGGTCAACTAACATTACTGCCAAGCAGCTGAAATATAGAGTGATATTGTGCTTTTAGCTGACGTGTGTCGCCTCACTGTGTTGATCGATGCTCGTTCATGTCTATGTAGAGCGAGCACAGGACGCTGACTTTCGTTGACTTAACGGCCACAGGTGTCGCTGTTAACAAGACAATTCTGATTCTTACATAGAGTCCCTTTAATTGTATGTTTGATAAAAGAAATTTAGATGAATATGATAATGATCAGTATTTGCAGCATACATGATGTTCTTGCTGAAGATCGTGCACGTGAAAACAAATTGTAACATTAGTTAGTCACACAACACTATTCTTTGTCAGATTATTAACATTTAGTATACTGTGCGTTTATATTTAGTTTCATGCATTAAAGGTAGGGTTGGTGAAGATTTGAGACTTTTTTTTGTTATATTAGTTGAAATTGTCATTACATCCTGACAGCAATCAATAAATCAAATGCTCTGCAAAAAAAGATTAAAACAATTTGGTATCTTTGGCTGTCACAGGATGTAATAAACTTGTCCAATCATTTTATTCGGCCCAAATTAAATGATTCATTTGCGCGTCACTGGAGTCTTCCACCAGCTGCTAGCTTGACAGCTGTGAGTACGAACAATAGCCACGGTCATTGTTTACGTTTATTATGATCATTTTGTGGGAGTGACCTGACGGGACGGGCTGTCAGTGTTGCCCACTTGGCTGCTTTCTCGCTAGATTTAGGCACTTTTGGAGCTCCAAATTGTGAGTTGACTAGCTAGTGCTGCTCGCTACCGTCATTGGTAAAGAGTTGACGACACTCGGCTTGCTTTCCCAGTTGAATCATTTTTTGTACTCTGGCTAGTTTCTCAGCATTACCGACCCTTTAATGGACCTATAATTTGGACACAAAGGTTGTATCTCCAAAGCCATTCTTTAACTTGATTCTCTCAAAAACCCAATTTAAAAATGTGTGATTGTGAATTTTGATATTATATATTTAGAGAACCTTTAGGGTGTCGGTTATTTCGACGAATGAAAGATAATTTTTACTGCATGCCAGTTTTCATATCTAGGGTGTGAAAACTTTGAGCCTTAATATCTCAAAACTCCCAGATCACAGATAGAACCTCATCATTTCAGGGTCTGGAAATTGTGAGTGTTAGCATGCACACAAATAAAATGCCCATAGATAAATTGCATGTAAAATAAAAATGAAGATGTTAACCTGCTTCCGTGTCCACTTGGGGGCAAAGCTGTGAACGCAACACTGACACCTTTTAACTTACCTTTTAAGTTGATCTGGCAAACTCAATTAGCGGCTAGCATCAAGCGTTTAGCATTGTCTGTCTGCTGTTTGGTGCTGGGCAGGTAACGCAACAGCTGCTTTGGACGTTGTGCTGCCTTCACTGATCACGGGCTGCTCAGCTATTCAGTGAAGTTAAACTCTCCATCCATCGCCCTCCAAAGGAACAGGCAGTGGTGCATTTTGAGAGTTTCATGGAGTAAAGTGTGAAACTGCAAAACAGAGCATAAACATACACTTAATAATGAGTTCATGAATATTCAAAGAATACACATTGCTAGCACAATCACACTAGCAAGCTATAATATAGCCATATTAGCTGCTTAGCTGACATCACTAGGGAGCTAATATCGCTAACAAACAGCTACATGCTGAGACAATAACTGAGAATGCTTCATCACGTAAATATCCTGAAACTAAGGAAAGTACTGCGATAAATAATACATTTTACAAACAATGCTGTGTTAGGGATTGACAGAAATGAGGATGGCAGTGAAATAACCGTCAAAAGGATGGCCAAAACATTCACAAAACAATCACTAGATGGCCAACCAAACATTACACAGAATACCCAGAATCCCAGAGAACGGTGAGAGTGAACCAACACCGTAAAGCTGCTGGTTGTAAAACCAAAACAAAGCAATAAAGTGAAAGAAGCTACAACCCTCAGTAGAGGTGAGGAGAAGTGCAGAGTTGGGTGATAATTATCTGTGGGATTGCCTATACGAGCGACCCCTTTCACATTACTTGCATTTATTTGGTAATAAAAAATATTGATTATAGCAGCTTTAAAACATTAAATGTTTCTGTTAATTAGCATGCCTTCTCAATCACAGTGTAAAAACAACATGAAAACGCAGGTGAAGTCTTCATTAACTGCCATTAAAGGAGAAGAAATGATAGATAAACCCCGTCTTAAAAACACACCACTCTGGTTTAGTCATTTGTTCTCATGTAGCCAGCGTGTCACCCACTGAGGTAATGTTTTGTCTCTCATTGCCCTAACCTTGACAGATTATTGGCCGCGCTGAGAAAACCCGAACCGTTTCATAGGTTGAAAATATTGGCAGGGGAAGGCATCGTTGTGAGGTAAGCAGCTGTGCTGGCCATATTGTGTATCGATCCACCTTGTGCCGTGATGGCTGCACTTAATTAGATTTATATTGTAAACAAAGACTCACAGTATGAAATTTGAATTAGCAGATAAATGCTATCCATCAAAGCAAATAATAATATTTTGTGCAGTGTGATGCAGTATTGGTATTTGTGAGATTTATCTGGGCTGTAAACGGAGGGAGAATCTTTTCCCCTCAGGGTTTACTGCAGGCTGTAGAGCTGCGTGCAGCCTGTGTACTCTCTGCAGGCGGTGCTCTTTGACAGGCAACATCGACCGACAAATAAACAGAAGCGTGCCGGAATGCAAACACACAGGCGTGCTCTCCCATCTTTCCCTAGAAATATGCAGATACACGAGGCTTTGAAGCTTAAAAAAAGGAGAAAAAACCCACCTAAAGCACCAATCTAATCACTCCATAATAGCTTCCCCCAATCTCAATCCCCAATTGTGTCGTCATACTCTGCAGGGCTCCTTTTTGACTGCACCTGCTTCGTGCAGTCGTGGCTCCAGGAAACCCCACACTGTCCTGTCCTAATCAAATTAAAACGTGTAGAAGCATGACTCCAAACGCTGTCAGAAAAACCTCAAGGATATAGAACAGATTATTGGAATTCAATCTGATGTAATTAAACACTCCTGCCCGACAACCGGGCTCTTACGGAGAGAAAAAATAACAACCCTCGGTTACTTTGAGGTCAGATTTTCCTCTGTGGACAGAGTTATAGTGCACACAATGATCCGGCGAGATCGCTGTGTTAGCTCTCAGAGTAAAAGTCAAGTGTGGGTGAGCATAATGGTTCAAACCAGGATTTAGTGAGAAGAGCCGGGGTTAAGACCTTTGCTTCACTGTGTTTATAGTGGAATCAAAAGACTTTGTTTCCTGCTTGAAGTCAGAAGGGATTCAGATGGATTTCTGCTTCTTGTTTGAGGAGGCTCACACATATTCCCATCGGTGTAATGTAGGATATAACAAATACCTGTGGCAAATACTTGCATATACCTACCTATGTGCCTATAGTCTTTTTCTTCTCCAGTGTGCAGTGTGTATAGTTACTTCTGAAGAACCACTGATGTGTATATCTGCTCCAACATCGCTTCACTATTGTAAAGATACTGTGCACAAAGTAGCTTGGTCCTCAGTGTTTGAAGTTGTCTGTTCCGTCTCTTTGACCTGGCAGACATCACAAAGTAGCTTGACAAAAGCTAGTTTTATCCACTGTGCATCTGTGTCGCCAATTGTACTCAAAAGTGATGCTACCATCCTGACCCCGTACTGTATTGGTGCCTTCAAATGTTGTTGTGTTTACCGTGTTCAAGAGAAGAGTCCATGTGAACGCCCCCCTCTTGTGGTATTCATAACCTTGTGAGTGGAAAGTTTCTGAAAGCTCTGAGTCCACGAGTTGTGACATGTCTGTTGACATTGTCAGAAACGGCAGAGGGCATTTTCAGTTAACAGTAACGTTAATATTGCTGTTGCTTAGCAGCAGTGTTCTCACAACTTAAAGGTCCCATATTGTAAAAAGAGAAATTTTCATGACTGTTATACTATAAAGCAGGTTTAAGTTCTATATAAATACTGTGAAAGTATTGAAACACTTAATCCACAGAGAAATACACACATCCCGTATTCAGAAACTGAGCTTTTGAAACAAGCCGTCAGGATTTCTGTCCATTTGTGATGTCACAAATCTATAATATTTAGACCATTTCAAAGTTTTAAATGTAAACATTCTAAATGTGTCCCAGTTTATTTCCTGTTGCAGTGAATGTGAATGGCATCAGCTGACAGGAAGTAAACATAGACCCAAGCTGTTGCCTAACAAAGCAATTCTGTTGCAATTCTGTTGAAATGTACTAAAACAGAGCGTTTCAGACAGAGGATAAATACTGGTATATTCAGGCAGACAGCATGAGGAATATGAAGGGTTTTTTAAACATCAAAGTATGTAAACATGTTCTAGTAGAAACCCAAAATACAAGTATGAACCTGAAAATGAGCATGATATGTCCCCTTTAACCACTTGAATGCCAAGTATATTGTGTACACGACTTCCCATCGTGTAAACACAGGCTCACAAGTTTCATTTGAAGGCACCATATGTAATGTTAGTTAACCCCACTCAGACCCTGTGTCCACTGCAGTGGTGGAATGTAATTAAGTGCATTTACTCAAGTACTTTACATAAATACACATTTAAAGGGGCAATATGTAGTACTGACAGCTAGCGTTTTAAAATGGGTACTGCAGTCCACATTCCAAACATGGGAGCCTTGGCCTGTCCGCTCCTCCGGTGTGACCGATAGTAGTTAGCGTGTGTTAGTGTTGTGACCTTAAACAGGGGGAATATTGAGAAGGATGAAGTTCTTGCCTTCATTCGTCTCTGTATTAAATTACATTTGAAATGTAATGCAACGTAAACCAAACTCATCCATTTAGACATCACAAATCAGTTTCAGGACCACAGTGATCATGACTCAATTACATTTTTAACTTCCTCTAAACCATTTAAATGATGTTTTTAACTGTTTCTAAATGTTCTTAATTCTAATACAAGACTTATTAAGAGTCTCTTATGAAATGTATTTTAACTTTTTAGCTCAATCGACACATGAATTCACCTCCAACAGTTATAAAATCAACAACTGCATACACAGATATGAATGTAACAGTTCCTAGCTTCAATGCCAACGACATCGGAACAGACGGACTCTACAACAAAGAATTAAGCCTGAAAATGAATTCTTCTTGTCCGTCACATTAGCATCACAGCATTAGCCACTGGCCAGCAGCAGTCTACTATCTACTATCTAACTAGCTAGCTACTAATATGCTGTGCCTGTTGCTAGCATGGTGGCTATCTGCGGGATGACCATCACAACATGTGCTGACATCCTCTCATGGATCTCTCCGTTCCAGTGGACAGCACCTGCATAAACTATAACCACTGGAAAACAAAAGATGTCAGACAGGTATGACACAGTCTCCCTGTCAATGGATTAAAATATGTAATTGCGATTAATCACATGATTGTCCATAGTTAATTGAGATGAATCGCAAATGAATCACAATTTTTTTTTTTTCTGTTCAAAATGTACCTTAAAGGGAGATTTGTAAAGTATTTAATACTCTTATCAACATGGGAGTGGACAAATATGCTGCTTTATGCAAATGTATGTATGTTTATTGTTAACATAAAACAAATTCAGAAAGTGACAGCATGTTTATTTAGATTGCAAATGTTGTTGAATTTCTATACTCCATTCATATCGACACTGACAGGCAGTTACTGTTTACCGTGATGACGCTGCCACCTTGTGGTTTCCCGCCGCACCCTCGCAATATGCGCATACAGTACATGAGCAAGCTGCAGTATTTTATCCATCATGTTATATAGCCTCCAGAATAATATCAATGTTTTACAAATGGCCGTTGTTCCCCTTTAAAAGGACTGTTTGTAAGAATCAGAAATGTCTTGTTAACAGCGACACCTGTGGCCGTTAAGTCAACGAAAGTCAGCATCCTGTTGCTGGCGCTTGTGCTCGCTCTACATAGACATGAAGGAGCATCGCTCAAAACAGTGAGGAGACACACGTCAGCTAAAAGCACAATATCACTCTATATTTCAGCTGCTTGGCAGTAATGTTAGCTGACCAGACGAAGGTCTCTCCATGAATCAATGCTGATCCTAGTGTTGGCTTTTCCTGCCTCAGCCTCCCGACGGCGGCCGGAGGGAACGGGAGACACCGGAGTTTTGGTCGAAGACGATAACGTTTCTCTCTGCGGAGCCCCGTCACTTCACAAGACACGGGAAACCTCTGTTGGTCTGGAGGAGCTGCAGCAGTTATTTCTGCACAAACGTCCACTGTACATTCACTAGATATTCTCAGAGCTACACTAACTCTCCTGCAGTGTGGAGTGTGCACACATGCACGTGAGAGGTGGAGCGAAAGCGCGAGAACGAGCGCGGTGTGTGAGTGAAGGCAGGCAGAGGAGCAGAGTACAGCAGAGACTTCGGTCCTGGAGACCAAAGCTACGGTCTCCCCCGCGTCCTCCGACCGCGGCCAACACTGTTTAACAGACGGGCTTCACTAGATACAACCAAGAGGTTTTGGTGCTTCACTGTAGTTTGTGTTGGAGTCTGAGTCTGAACAGCGTAGACACACGCAAGCGCACATGGGACACCGACCCACAATGATTTATAGGAGTAAGAAGTTACAAACAGTCCCTTGAAGTAAGTATTTTTGCTGTGTGGTATTAATGTTTTTACTTCCTATACCACTGGTCCACTGTGATGAACATCAAATGCTCATTTTTCAGTTATAATATCTATTGTCTTCGTTACTATAGTAATATAATAACTAAGATAATTCTAAATCAGGGGTTGTCAGTGTTTTGATTGAGGGCCATATAGGAAAAGTGAACACAGAACAAAACATCTTTCCATCTCACTTCCGCATTAAACTGCCATGTTCCTGCAACACTGGAGATGCCTCTAGTTGCCATGCAACCAGTAGCTTTCTACAAGTTGTCATTCCTAACCTGACAGACGTTTGTTAGGGTGGCACAGTTTGACGCAGTAGCCGAGTAGTGTATTAAATGTAATCTACTGGAAGTGATGAAACGGACCTCAGATAATTAAATATAATGCATGCATTTCATGTCATGTTCACAACATTTTTTCTGACTTTTTATGCCATACTACATTATGATATTTTTTTGACATACTATATTTTTATTAGGACTGTCAATCGATTAAAATAGTTAATTGCGATGAATCGCAAATTAATCACACATTTTTTTTTATCTGTTGAAAATGTACCTTAAAGGGAGATTTGTCAAGTATTTAATACTCTTATCAACATAGGAGTGGACTAATATTCTTGCTTTATGCAAATGTATGCATATAGTTATTATTGGAAAACAATTAACAACACAAAACAATGACAGATATTGTCCAGAAACCCTCACAGGTACTGCATTTAGCATAAAATGTATACTCCAATCATAACATGGCAAACTGCAAAAGTCATTATAAAGAATGTCAAAAAATGTAATGAAAAAAGTCATAGTTTAGTATGTCAAAAACTTTCCGGCAAAAAAGTCATAGCATGTCAAAAAATTGCGTGAAAAAAAGTCATAGTATAGCATGTCGAACAATTTCCTGAAAAAAAGTCATAATATTGTATGTCAAAAAATTTCATTAAAAAAAGTCGTACTATTGTATGACCAAAAATGTCATTAAAAAAAGTAATAATATAGTATGTCCAAAAATGTATTGAAAAAAAGTCATAGTAAAAATATGTCAAAAAAATTCCTGAAAAAAAAGCATATGTCAACATTTTTTTTAGAAAAAAGTCATGCTATAGTATCTGTTGAAAAATTTCCTGAAAAAAAGTCATAGATTGGTATATCAAAAACTTTGTTGCAAAAAAGTAATAATTTCATGAAAAAAAGTCATAGTATAGTATGTCAAAAAAGTTAGTGAAAAAATCATAGTATACTAATTTATTAGCATAGTAATTTTTTTGCATGTCGAAAAATTCATATTATAGTATGTCAAAACATTTAGTGAAAAAAATCATAATATGGCATGTTGAAAAATTTTCTGAAAGAAGTCTTACTATAGTATGTCGAAAACATTTCTTGAAAAAGTCATAGTATAGTATGTCGAAAGATTTCGAGAAAAAATGTCATTCTATAGCGTGTCGAAAAATGTCATGAAAAAAGTCATAATATAGTATGTCAAAAAATGTAATGAAAAAAAGTCATAGATTGGTATATCAAAAACTTTGTTGCAAAAAAGTAATAATTTCATGAAACAAAGTCATAGTATAGTATGTCAAAAAAGTTAGTGAAAAAATCATAGTATACTAATTTATTAGTATAGTAATTTTTTTGCATGTCGAAAAATTCATATTATAGTATGTCAAAACATTTAGTGAAAAAAGTCATAATATAGCATGTTGAAAAATTTTCTGAAAGAAGTCTTACTATTGTATGTTGAATAATTTCCTGAAAAAAAAAAAAATATTTTTATATAGTGTCAAATCATAACAGGAGTTATCCCGAGATGCTTTTTATATAGAGCAGGTCTAGACCGTATTCTATAGTTTAGAGATCAAGTAAGACTAATAATCAATAGCAGTGGATGTAAAAGAGTGATAATACAACTATCGGAATTAATAGCTGTAATAATAATAGAAACATAACTAATACTACTAATAATAAAAAGGCTGATAATAATGATGGTAGCAGTTGGTGTCAAGCAGGCAGCAGACACGGGAGCAGATGCAACCGCAATCCAGGTGTAATCCATATCCAGGTGTAAAGCCGATCCAGGTGTAATCCAGATCCAGGTGTAACCCCGATCCATGGTTACCTGCGAGAGGAGAAAGCACAAAGAGTCCGGGGAAGAAATGAAGTTAGTAACAATGAATGGGACATGAATATATATAGAAGGAGAGAGGAGCTCAGTGTGTCATAGGAAGTCCCCCGGCAGTCTAGGCCTATAGCAGCTTAACTAGGGGCTGTTCAAAGACAGCCCTAACTATAAGCGTTATCAAAGAGGAAAGTTTTTAGCCTACTCTTAAATGTAGAGACGGTGTCTGCCTCCCGGACTGAAACTGGGAGCTGGTTCCAAAGAGGAGCTTGATAGCTGAAGGCTCTCGCTCCCATTCTACTTTTGGAGACTCTAGGAACCTCAAGTAACCCTGCATTCTGGGAGCGCAGTGCTCTAGTGGGGTAATAGGGTACTATGAGCTCCTTAAGAAATGATGGGGCCTGACCGTTTAGCGCTTTGTAGGTGAGGAGGACGATTTTGTATTCTATTCTGGATTTTACAGGGAGCCAGTGTAGAGAAGCTAATACAGGCGTAATATGATCTCTTTTTCTAGTTCTTGTCAGTACACGTGCTGCAGCATTCTGGATCAACTGGAGAGTCTTAAGAGACTTATTGGAGCAGCTTGATAATAAGGAATTCCAGTAATCGAGTCTAGAGGTAACAAATGCATGGACTAATTTTTCTGCATCATTTTGACACAGGATGTGTCTGATCTTCACAATGTTACGTAGATGAAAGAAGGCAGTCCTTGAGGTTTGTTTTATGTGAGAGTTAAAGGACATATCCTGATCAAAGATAACTCCTAGATTCCTTACGGTGGTGCTGGAGGCCAGGGCAATGCCATCTAGAGTAACTATATCATTAGATATTTTGTTTCGGAGGCGCTCAGGGCCAAGTACAATAACTTCAGTTTTGTCTGAGTTTAACATCAGGAAATTGCAGGTCATCCAGGTTTTTAGGTTCTTAAGGCATGCTTGAAGTTTAGTTAACTGGGTTGTTTCGTCTGGCTTGATCGATATATATAATTGGGTATCATCTGCATAACAATGAAAGTTTATGGAGTGTTTTCTAATAATATTGGCTAAGGGAAGCATATATAAGGTGTAATAGGATGTGATGGTCAATGGTGTCCAAAGCAGCACTAAGATCTAACAAGACAAGTACAGAGACAAGTCCTTTGTCTGATCCTTCATTCATGTTTGAGTTCTGTATGAGTTACAAACCAATTTCAATGCATTTTTAAAACTCTAAACGTGTATTTCACATATTGAAAACGTTAACATTTAGCAGAGTCTCACTGCCACTTACCAGAAAAGACTTCAGGACAAACTGACACAGCTGGTGTAGCGCAGTTAGATTTGATTAAGGTGTTCAGGGGCACTTGGAAATCCTGGTGTCAAGCACAAAAAGCTTGGAAAATCTTCTTCTTTTGTGTTTAACGGCAGCTTGCATTTGTGATGTTGCATATCTGCCGCCCTCAGAGTTAGTTAACTCCTACATTATCCAGCTTTCATATTCTTTTCATCAGTCTTGTTTTAGGGAGGAAACTGACCAGACACTTTCTGCCTGGTCCACTTTCCCCACAGTCAATTATGTCCTTTGCTTCACTTATGGTCACCCCTAAACTCTCCGTTCCCTCCACCATGTTTCTTCTCTCTGATGTAGGCTATATTTAGCTTGGAAAATCAGATTAAATGTGATTATTTATAGACATAGCCTGTAGTGTGTTATGGCTTCCATTTACTGAAGATTTGAAAGTTTACATCTCAAAACAAAAAGAAAATTATATCAAATATTGGAACGACACCACCAAAAAAAAATGATGTGAGAGAGAGACACAGAGGAAGGGAGACACTAAAAGAGAGAGAGAGAGAGAGAGAGAGAGAGAGAGAGAGAGAGAGAGAGAGAGAGAGAAAGAACAACATTTTTGGAAAAAGCTTAATATTTTAAAAAGTATAAATAGTTGAAACAAGAAAATATATAGCACTAATGTCCTTAAAGATCTGAATATTTTGATAGTTGAACTGTTTATGTAGCTGAAAGTATGCAGGAGTAGTTAAAGTCCAAAAGATTTACGGAAGAAATAGAAGAAGTTGAAGTTGATTAAGGATTCTGCTGGATCAGCATTCCCACAGTAAAGATTCAAAGAACAATACTGGGAATGCTGAATCAGCATTCGCACAATAAAATAGACTTAAGTAGGTGTAATGTTCACAATGTTCACCATTTTAGTTTAGCATCTAAGCATGCTACCTTTATTGCTAATTAGCACTAAATACAAAGTACAGCCAAGGCTGATTGTCATTAGTTTTGCAGTTATTTGGTTAAAAACCAAAGTGTTGGTAAATTTAAATTTTAAACTGATTATGGTGATACATGAAAAGTTAATGGATCACCAAAGCCGTTACAACTCATACTGAGGGGAAGATGAATGTCTGTAACAAATAGTTATTTCTCTCAAAAGCACAAATGACCTCATGTTGGCAATAGAGGAAAAGCCAGGGCATCACTAGGATTCATCATCTCAGCACCATGAATGTTGGTGCAAAATGTAATCATAATCCACCAGTAATCCAACAGTTGTTGAGATATTTCAGTCTGGACTAAGGTGGTGGATTGACACACAGACCAACATCGCCATCCCTTGAGCCGCGCTACTAGCATGGCTAAAAAACTTTAGAGAAAAACTCAAAAGACTGTTGAAGCAGTGACAACTTTAGCAAGCATGAACTGTTTCAGTGTTCATACTGTATGGGCACCTGACTGCTGACAGACGTGAACATTTGTGAACATATCATTTAATGCGATACACAAAGCAAACTGATGCAACACTATATTTATTCCACTGAGACAAAGCAAAACATATTCTTCTTATTAAAATGATTAGCAGGTTGTTGCGTTTCATAAGCACAACGTGGATGATTGGGCAGGTTGTGATAAGACGGTCACATCTCTTCTATATCTTCCTGCAGCCCTCATCGACTTATTCAAACTGTTCCCAACAGAGCAGGTGAGAAGTGAGGGACTGCACTTCCCTGAGGCACACGGCACCTTGATAATGGAGTGGGGCTCAAGCAATTAGCACACTAACAGTTTCACACAAGTAGGAGGGGAATTCTCTCAGGGAGGAGACTGAAAGGAGTAGGGCGTGACCCCCCCACCACCAACACAATTCACAGCACGGCTGCTGCTGGTGCCGTGGCACCAGCAGCAGCCGTGACACCTTTATGAAGGACTTGATGCCCTCGAACAAGAGGTGAAGGTGCGTCTAAAGAATCTGAACTTTGTGTAAGAACAGCAGGCTCTATTTTAATCTCAACAAGCAGAGCAATAAGGAGCTATTATCTGTAACGTATGTGCAGCAGGCATCTATGCACACTGTGCATGAAAGGGCAGGTCAAATGGAATATAAACAACTATTGTTGTGTTTAATCACTATGTCCTTAGTCACATTAGTCATGTCTTACTGTTCTGTAACAGCCATGTCAATCACTGTGACACATAATGAAAGAAGAGAAAAATAACATTGATAACCAGGAGGTATAAAGTGGCAAGACACAAATATTTATGGCACCATAAATCCAGGTGAGGTGCCATGTTTTTCACTAGGGATGATGTGTGCTTTTATTTTGCAGACAGTGTCTCTGTAGTTCAATAAAATGAGCACAATAAAAGTCGTTTAACAGCTACATTATTTTTGCTTGTTGCCTTTAATTCGTTTTATAATCTGTGAGTTCATCTCCAAGACGGACATGATGATTGTGGCTTCACGCTGGTAACAACCTATTTGGAGGAGAATATATAGAATGGAATACAAACAAATTTAAATATTTTTTCAATTATGACAGGTAGACTACCACGTTCAAACAACTAATTTGATGAGTTATTGCCTGTGCTTTAATTAAAGAACACAAAGGCCTGTTGTGCCACCTCCAGATGCAGCGATTGAGTCAGCTGAATGGAGAGGCCTTCATACAGCCAACAAGCAATTGTGGATAACAGTTACAGTTCTGTGTTTGTGAGAGTCCGTCCGCCGTTAATTATAGGAAAGCACACTCTGTCTTACTGGTATTAACATTATTTCTTCAAAGCCATGAAAACAGCGGTCAGTAACATTTATCTAAAGCTGTGGGCTGAAAAGAAACATTTCAAATGCAAAGGTTTTACCTTACTGAGTATACCAGTAAGTCCTTGCCTGAAGGTCGGGTGCAGCTTGTGATTAGCCGTGTGTCTCCTATCCCACCCTGCTGACTGTACTGTAAAACACTTTACTGAAGCTGAAAGCGTGCAGACCTCTGAGACACTGTTAGCTAACGGTTTAGGATGGAATCAAAAGCGATATTCACAACGGGAGAGACTGCAGCATGCTATTCAAGTCTTCACACCCACCCAAGAAACCGCAAAACCATGAACTTCATTTGGCTCGTTCAGCAACCGCTGTCACCCACCTGCCATCGCTGACAGACACTGAACACATTCGTCTCAATTAAGACATACAGTGATGCCAAAGAGAGGCATGTCATGATGTTTTCTTTCCCCTACGGCATGAGAGATGTGTTTACTTCATGTAATCACTAGTGGTAAGGAAATGCATATCTGGAGGCTGTGCATAGAACAAATGTCCCCTGTGGGAGGGGAACTAGGTACGTGCTGTACGATACTGAAGGAGAGCAGTGAGGGTCTGTCTCGCTGGCTTTTCCTTTTGTGTTTGAGTAAAAAACACTATGACAACTATGACACTATGACATTCCCATCGGCCTCAGCTGTACTTTGGACTTAGTGCTAATTAGCAAATGTTTGCATTCTAACATGCCAAGATGCCTGAGATGGTAAACACGGCGGACATACCTACTAAACATCTGCATGTTAGCATTGTAATAGTGAACATGTGCTGACATTAGCATTTAGCACAAAGTACAGCTTCCCAGAGCCGCTCACAAGGCTGTAGACTCTTTGGCCCGGTTCACACCTGGCATTAACATGCGTCCTGAGTGATGAGATCACAAGTGGCATTAGATAATACCTGGCATTAGAATGCGTCTCCACGTGCACTTGAGTGCGTTCACACCTGTACTTAGAGCTGTCCACTTGTGATCCAATCACTGAGGATCTCCAGGTCTGAACAGGGCCTTTGTCATGTTATTTTCTTTTAAGCAGCACATTATCTGTATTCTAATAGGGGTAACCTGATTTTCAACCTGATTTTAATATATGGAATATAGATATAAATTAATCGCAAATTAATCGCACATTTTTATCTGTTCAAAATGTACTTTAAAGGGAGATTTGTCAAGTATTTAATACTCTTATCAACATGGGAGTGGATAAATATTCATACTTTATGCAAATTTATGCATATAGTTATTATTGGAAAACAATTAACAACACAAAACAATGACAGATATTGTCCAGAAACCCTCACAGGTACTGCATTTAGCATAAAACAATATGCTCAAATCATAACATGGCAAACTGCAGCCCAGCAGGCAACAACAGCTGTCAGTGTGTCAGTGTGCTGACTTGACTATGACTTGCCCCAAACTGCATGTGATTATCATAAAGTGGGCATGTCTGTAAAGGGGAGACTCATGGGTACCCATAGAACCCATTTACATTCACTGATCTGGAGGTCAGAGGTCAAGGGACCCCTTTGAAAATAGTCATGCCAGTTTTTCCTCACCAACATTTAGCGTAAATGTGGCTAGTGTGACATGATTGGTACCAATGGATTCCTTAAATTTTCTAGTTTCATATGATACCGGTATCTTCACTCTAGCTTAAAACTGAGCCCGCTACAACTTCCAAAAGATCGATTGCGTTAATGCGTTAAAGAAATTAGTGGTGTTAAAATGAATTTGTCCTAGATTTTCAAAGTCTCCTTAACTCTACTGGAGGGATGAAGATTATTGTTCCCTCATTTAGTCACCTCATAGGTGTTCAGCTGGGTGGAGATCTGGTGACTGTGAAGGCCACAGCATCTGACTCAAATCACACATTATGTTGATGTTTGGCTGCCATATTATTCAAACATCTGATTATGATACATGTTGCTTTATATTTCATTTCATTTGTTTTTTGTTGGCCAATTTGTGAACAGGCAGTACAAGAAGGAAACACAACACTGACATATTATCACCTAATAAAGTTGTTATGGCTAATGCGTTAGCGCTCATCCAGCCGACATGGAGCAACTTTAGCATTCATCTGGAGATGCTTTTCTGGCTGTTCAACGAATGCAAGTCCAATATTCCCTCTCCTTTTAGCTCTAGTTTTTTTCTCCACCATATCTGTCTCTTTAGCTGCTAAATGCTCCACTATGTTCACCAGCTAGTCGCTAACCTTGTCTGTCTGTGGTTTGGTGCTGGGCATGTGGCCTACAGTGGGTTTATCAGAGCTTTATTGCTGTAGTTGCAAAGAAATGAATGAGAGCGGTGAGAGTGAACCAAAAATGTAAAGTTGTAGCCGGTAAAACCAAAACAATGAGCTGAAAGATGCTAAAAAGCTCCGTAGAGCAGAGGGGAACTGCAGAGTGATAATACTGATGTGGGTTTGTAGCAACACATACCATATAGTCATTTGTTCCATTGTTAATATGAAAATATAAGAATATCTTTTCCTCATCATTTACAGTATTCAATCAGCTGTGTTTGAGATTCTTTCTAATCACTGAAGTTATTTCCCTCACTTCACCTAAAGGGACTAGCCCAGTTTACAGCTGAACATGAGAGCATGCTGACCCTTTAGGAGGGCTGTTGCACTGAGCATTTTTATTTTTATAACTCAGCATGTTGTTCAGATTAAAAACTTAACGTAATGATGCACATACAGTATGAGCCAACTAGGAGCCCCATTTATAAACTGATTTATAAATCTTATTTCTGGCCACTTCTTGTACTTCACTCTGGGACCTTTTCAGTTGTCACCACATTCCCATACTCTCTGCCTCTCTTCCATACGCACTCTGCTCCTGTCAGCCATGAATAATTGATAATCCAATGCAATCTCGGGCTTTAAGAGTTTGAGTGCTCTGTATCTGTCTAATAATGATTAGTGAAAGGGTCACACTGCTCAAACCCCTCGGTCGCCAGCATCCGCCCTTAATCCTCCTTAATCCCCAAAACAATGGGCTCCTCCATGCAGGGGACTGTGACAGATTTTTATCATCCTGCTCAAAGGGATCAGTGCCTTCACACTGCCAACACAACAATGATAGCAGTTTAGAACTGCCTGCACTTAGAAGTGCCAACCTTACACATGACACGGAGCACAAAGAGGGCGAAGATAATGAACATGCAGACAAGAAGACACTATTCGAGGTGCGTTATACAAGGACTCTGTATTGCTCACCGCTCGGTGTGATTTATGTTTCGGGGTTAAAATGTTTACCCCGTCCAACCCCTCTATTGCCAGCCACCTCTCATCGTGTTTCATATGGAAGGATCAAGGCTGGCTTGCTGTCTGTATAGCCAGAAGGGCTGGCTTTGGTCTTGGCTTCAGATTAGGAGCAAAGAGCTGAGGTGGTTCAGACGGAGGGAGAAACCCAGAAATGCAACACAGGAACTGGATGACCAAAATATGACTAGAGGTTTGGACTGAGGCTCGGACCGTCAATAGCGATACATCAAAAAACACACTCATTCCTGCTAGAGTACTTTTCAGGGCTGTAGCACTGTGAATCTGTGCATGGCTTTCTAGTAATTGGGGGGAGTTCACATTCTATAATGAAAATCCTAGACATTATTCTAGAAGCTGATTCCAGTATCTTTAGATTTAACCAACACATTCTCATTCCGACTGGTCAGATACCAGAGCTTGGTCAGTTGCCCTACGCTTTGAACTAGAATGCTCCAGGTACCCCTCTAGCGTTAGTTTTGGACGTGTCAGAGACGGCGTGTCAATATATGCTTCTTACATGCATAAATAGTGTCTTTTCAAAATAAACTTCCGTTTTCACAGGAAATTAGGTTTGTGCAACACAACCACTTAGTTAGGGTTAGGAAAAAATTGTGGTTGACGTTAACGTGACTAACGTGACTAACGACTCACGTGACTCACGATACTAACGAGTGACATGACTAACAAATGTGTAACAAAAGTGTACTGTTAGTTTCACACGGGCCACGAACAGCAGTCTCCTTTGAGAGTCTTGTGTTTGTTTGACCTATCCACCCCTCCTACCCGCCCTAAGCTGACTATCACGCTCCTTATACAACATCAGTTGCTCCAACCGTCAAAAAATGTCAGGGGTGGGTTTGTATTGGAGTTACTTGAAAGCCCGGTGCGTCGCATACAGTCGCTAAAGGGTGCCTCCGTGCATCGGGTTTCTGATGCTGAGGGGCACTGACCGAGTGCACTATTTGATGAGTTTGGAGTGAGAACGGGTTGACTCAATGTGTTAACATTTGACTAGTTTTAAAGGTCCCACATTGTGCTCATTTTTCAGGTTCATACTTGTATTTAGTGTTTCTACTAGAACATGTTTACATGCTGTAATGTTAAAAAAAACAACTTTATTTTCCTCATACTGTCTGCCTGAATATACCTGTATTTACCCTCTGTCTGAAACACTCCGTTTTAGTGCATTTCAACGGAATTGCAACGGAAATGCGTTGCCTGGCAACAGTTTGGGTCCATGTTTACTTCCTGTCAGCTGATGTTATTAACATACACTGCAAACAGGAATAAACTGGGACACATTTAGAATGTTTACATTTAACACCGTGTAATGGTCTAAATATTGTATATTTGTGACATCACAAATGGACAGAAATCCTAACGGCTTGTTTTAAACGCACAATTTCTGAATACATGCTGTGTGTGTTTCTCTGTATATTGAGCGCTTCGATACTTTCACAGTATTTATAAAGCACTTAAACCTGCTTTATAATATAAAAGACATACAAATCTTACTTTTTACAATATGGGACCTTTAAGCCAACAAAATAATACATACTGTAAATGAAGGCTTCCTCCACCAGAGTTGTATTCCTGGCAGTGTGGAGAAGGTTTTGTAACCCTGCCGACATCAGTAATCTCTATTTTGAATTGAAAAGTTAACTAAATATAAAATAAAAAAGTAAAAGAAACTATATAAAATCCTGTCTGGTATTATAAACAAACTGCAGTGCAGAGTTCTGGCATCGTTGCACTCAAACTGGCCTTTCTGGACCTGTTACTTGTACCAACAAAACCAGCAGAGCACCTTGCATTTTTTCAGTCTGAACACCAACTAATGATGCAACTGACCCACAACTAAAATAGCTACTGCATTCATAAGTTCTCCACAATTATCATGCTTCATTAAGTAATTCCCCAAACCTGGAGTTACTCAGGCGTGTCGGGGGGGGTGCATTCATGCAGAGTTTCCAAAGTCATTACGATTACTTCCTACATGCCTAAATTATACAGCACCTATTGCCAGGCCTTTTGACCCACCTGGAGACATACTGTGAATACTGGAACACTGGATTTCACATTCAGAACAGCTCCCACCCTTCAGTATTATCATAATCTTTTCAACCAGCCATATCGCTGAAAATGGGCGATCTCACACACACACACACACACACACACACACACACACAAAAATTCAGCCATTATGTCTGTATCTGAAAGTACACATATACACACACACACAAAGCATCCATAAGGAAACAGCAGCATGGAGACATACAATAACAGCCGTTATTACTTGGCATTTGGCAGTGACATCAATCAGAGCCAGCCATTCTAAGCACTGTGATGGTACAGAACTACTCAGCCAGAGAGCTGATTTAATAGAGCATGGTCTGATAAAGTCCCAGCAGAGATCACTTCATGGCCAATAGGTTGTTCAGTCAGCTAATTGGTCAAAAAATAAAACCTCTCTCAGGAATTGGATCCAATGTTATCGCGGGGAGTCTGGCACACTATTAATGAGTTGCATTGGCTCCCTTTAGCCCCCTAACTATATTTCTGCTCCGGCTGTGCATGGGGACTTGTACTTGGGCATAATTATGGTGATGATGACCAAATGTTTACCTTCTAAGTAGAGTCTGTACACAGGAGGGTTCCTGCACACTCTGTACAGTAGTATTAACAGTGAGAGTAATGATGCAGCCACCCAGCCTCAGCTGCTCACTTATTTCACAGCAGAACATCCAACACTTTTATTGATCTGTGTTCACCTATACCTATAAAGAGATTTAAAGGAAATCTAGTGGGAAGGATTTTCTGATCCCATTGGGTTTCAGTTCAGTAGGGCCAACAATATGTTGTGTTTGCTGGACATGACGCTGCTAAAGGGAATCAAAGCCTGAAAGTGGAAGGAGGTAGTATATATTTGCCGGCTCTCATAGACGGCAGATGGACAGCAGACCACAGATCAGCCCTTACTGCTTGTTTTCCTCCGGTCTGTGAAATCTTGCAGATGCCGTTAGGAGCACCGGAGGACACTGGAGGACATCGGAGGACACAGAGGAACATGATTTTGTTCAGGTCACTTGTTTCATGTTCTACTGTCACGATATAGCGACCGTTTTATAGAAATAACTTTTTTTTAATCATATTTGCTCCAATCTGTGTACTTCAGCTTTAACCCTGTCAATGTCACTTTACATATATTGAGCTACAGCGCCAGAATATGACTTTGATATGCAGGTGCATTTTTTGTGCAGAATAGAGCTGCACATCTTGATTCAAGTATCTGTGAGATCTCATTTCCGAAACCAAACGCTCCCAATATATCCCTAAGCTGTATTAACTAATGACGTTACTGGTGAGGCAAAATGTGTCAAGAAGAGCTAGTTATAAAACAATATCTAGCTTCATTTTGCTAACATTATCTATCATAAAAGTGAGTGGCCAAACCAAGTAAGGCAGTAGCAGTAAAATCCCTCAGTGATTTGAAATGAGCAAGGATGCATTATACTGCTTATGAATTCAACTTTCCATTAGTAAAGGTCCCGACACACCAAGCTGACGGATGGCTGTCGGACAGTTTGGGGCGGTCATTGAGCATCTGTCGACCTAGCTTTTTTGGTGTGTCCCGCACCGTCGGCTCTAGTCTGCCCGTGTCGGGAGTTTTTTTGGCCGATTCAGCATGTTGAGCTCGTCGGTGAGAGAAATCACTCTGATTGGCTGTTCAGCTTAAACCAATCAGTGCACGAGAAGAGAAACAGACGTGAGGAAAGCAAGCCAACGAGTAAAGTCAAGAGGACAAACACAGAAGGCTCTTCTCATTTTTCATCTTCATCTCATCTGATCATTCCAACACACGGATATTTTCACATCAACATGAACATCTGGAATGAAGCTAAGTGTTGAGTGAGAGTGGTGTGAAAATGGTCGCTTTGTTTCATGTACGTATCATAACAACGGCTTGTATATCCACAGTCCTCGTTCTTCCGTTTTCCCTTTTTGAATGACAAATACAGACTACCGCCACCTGCTGGTAGGGAGTGTTATTTCATCTCATGCAGACGCAGAACGTTCGTGGTAGTTGGCTGTCAGCTGTAGTCTCTGCAGTGTGTTTAAGTGCAACTTTCTGGCCAAGACAAAGGCGACGTGAGGCGGCTCAACTGGTGGCCTTCATCGCTGCTAGTTCTCTGATGTCAGGTTGTTGTGTGTCTGGGCCCTGAGAGGAACAACGGGCCTCATGCAGGAAGCCAGATGAGATCAAATGTCCTCTTATTTTTGTTGTATCCACGCACTAATGTTTCCTTATTGTTGCTCTTCTCTTAGTGAAAAGAACATTTTACATGTGGTCGAGAGCACTCTCACCAAGATAAGAAAAAACATGTTGTTTTCACATTCCAGTTACAGTTTTCATAGTTGTTTGTCCAAAGCAAAGACACATTTGTTTTAAATTTGAGGAACATAAAAAAGACATAAATATCATATAATCAAATTTAGATTATGATATGATTTAGAGAAATTAGTACGATTTGATTATTACATTTGTGGGCTAAATAAATACTATTGGTCCACTGATTCCAATTAAGACTATAAAACACCTTAGATGCTATTGCATGTGAGCCTCTGAATGGTTTACATACAGCTCTTCAAGGCTTTTTGATTTTCCTGTAAGGCCAGTGCTGACGCTCTGGAAAATCACCTTTACTTTGTTTAAGTTTATTTAAGTGTTACTTGATTTCACTGCTGCTGAAGTTCTTCTTCTTCCATCGGCCACACGCCTCCAGTTATTGATGGAGTGGGATTCATCATTCAGCACACCTGTGTGAGAGCAAATCTGGATGGTTAAGAATGTTGGGTGCATCTGGAGTTGGATTTTTTCTCTTAACAGAAAATGAAGAAAATATCAAAGATTTAAAAGAATGTTGCTGCATGAAGCCCGTTGTGTTATTTCTTCTGTCAAAGGTTACATAGTCTCGCTTTATGTGTCGAGCAGCAGTCGAGGCAGGAATGCAAAAATTGAGGCCACTTCAGATTCATGATCAAGCTGAACTATGAGCCTGTTGGTATCAGTCGTGACTTCATCATGAACAGCCTGAACCTGCAGACTGGATTCTCTGTGAGGAGGGTCAGACCTGCTGCTGTTAACAACAACGGATCAAACACTGGGAAAGCTGTCTCCCGTCCTAACTGGACTAGGTGTCAGTGCTTTAGTTCCACAGGTTACATCTGGATATAGGTACGTTGTTAGTTAGTTTTAGTTTTAGATTTTTTTTTTTAATTGTATGCATGTAGGGAAACATTCAAAAGGTGCAAGACATTTTGTTTGTTGTGTTTGCATGAAGACAATATGGATATACTGTAAATATGTTTATTAATTGGTGTCCCTGAAAATCTTTATTTTAATTCTCCATTAGGATCCTAATTTTAGTCGAGAAACATGAAGATATTGCTTCTTGTCTTGAGGATATTTTAAATTATAGCTGCAACGATTAATCGATTAGTTGTCAACTATTAAAGTAATCGCCAACTATTTTGATAATCGATCAATCAGTTTGAGTCATTTGGGACTGTAGGAGAATGATTTGTGTGGAGAGCGAGGCTGAACCTTGTATTTTATTTTAGAGCTGCACAGATTTATCACTTAAACGATTAGTTGTCAACTATCATATCAAATATTAATAATCAATAATCGGCAACTATTTTGATAATAGGTTTGAGTCATTTTTTTAAGAAAAGAGCTAAAAATTCTCCGATTCCAGCT
This sequence comes from Sebastes umbrosus, assembly GCF_015220745.1. NCBI lineage: Eukaryota > Metazoa > Chordata > Actinopteri > Perciformes > Sebastidae > Sebastes > Sebastes umbrosus. Next base: position 22,686,031 of record NC_051291.1, read on the forward strand.
TCTTAAATGTGAATATTTTCTGGTTTCTTTCCTCCTCTCCGACAGTAAACTGAATATCTTTGAGTTGTGGACAAAATAAGACATTAGAGGACGTCACCTTGGGCTTTGGGAAACACTGATCGACATTTTTCACCTATTTCTGACATTTTATAGACCAAATAAATAATTGATTAAATGAGAAAATAATCGTTTGTCTCAGCTCTATTTGAAATCAAAATAAATGAGGTGGACTGATGTTATTCATGGTCAAACTACTGTATTTATCCATATATCCTTCCATTCAACCAGCCATGAATCTGTAACACAACCACATATTTTCACGGCGGAGCATCCATGCGTGCTCCATCCACTGATCGGCAGCCGCAGTGAATGTCTGACATTCCACCGACAGTATCGTCCTCATCTGCCTCTCCCCTCGGCGCTTCATCTCTCCCCTCTCCATCTTTACGTCTCCATCCTCAGCTCCTCCTCCCTCTCTCCTCTCCTGTCTCTCCTCTCCTCGTGCCCGCCGTGGCGTGACAGGTGACTGGCGTTGCTAACAATAGTGGGTGCGGCCGTCCCCCCCCGCTCAGCAAAGTGCAAGCCGCATGATAAATTACCCTCATCAGTTTGTTTTGCCAGCAGCCCACACAGGTCACCACCAAGGCCGGTCGTGACATTTTGTTGCATACTGTATATGCAAATACCTGCCAATCAATTAGCGCGCCGCTCCCCGTGCTGCCCATTGTGATTAAAATGAATTGATTGTGGGCTAAAATCAACACCGACCAGCCTGCCAAGAGCCCAGGGGTCAACGGGACGCAACTGAGGAAATGGGGAGGAAAAAAATAAATCTTGAAGTAATGTTGTTGTTTCTTCCCTTCACTTTATTCTTTATCGCCACCTCATAACTGCTGGCATAAAACACACAGGGAAATTTGCTGAAAATGAGAAAACCTCGATGTAAACAGACTGAGTCATAAATTTGAGGGAGATTGTCAGGGCTTTTTGAAGATCAGGCTGATATGCGATGGGAAAACGATGGTGGCAGCAATATTGTGAGCAGCCTGGAGCCTTTAGGTTATCCAAGCAGACTCATGTGTGTTTCTACATGTGTGTTACAGCCAGAGAGGAAGGTGCACATGCTCAGGGTTGCTACGAGACTGACGGACAAAGAGCTTTGCAGGAGTCGCAAGGAAAAAACATACAACCAGCTTTTGATTTAGCATCAAGGGCTGAGAAGGCGGGTAAACAAGTCGCTGATAGTTTACAGAGAGACTGATTAAAGGAAGCACTTATCATTCAAAGCCATGCTCTGCTTACATAAACAATATTTGCACAGGAAGAGTCAAGAGTGAGGTAATAGAGGATGCAATTTGAAAATGATAGCTTGCTTTAAAACTGCTATTTTCTTTGAATTTGGAGTGATTTGCACATTTCTGGGTTTTTTTTTCATACAGTTCTCTCTAAGTACAAGTATTGCTCGGGCATTGCCGTTGGTTTGAAGGGAACCAGCAGTGCCTGGTTAGGGTTTAGTTCTAGCCATGACATGCCTGAGTCACCACTGATTCTATACATGCTAAATGGGACTGCTGATAATCCTCTCCCTCTATTAACCTGAAAGGTTCATGCAGGTATTTAAGCATATTTTTTAGGATTATGGTTTTATTCAGTTTAGTCGCTCTTTGGTGGATTATTGTGTGTGGGGCATGTTTAATGAAAGAGGTCACACATTTATTAATAGGAGAAGTGAACCTCCTCCTCATCATCATCCTCCTCCCTCATCTGTTGCATGAAACTTAAAGGGTGTGTCCAATATTTTTGCTCTTTTTTATTTGTATATAATTCTGTAGCATCTCAGTGGTGTTCCTCATGTATTCAAATCCCAACACTCAAATTTTGGTCAAAGTCTGTATGTTTTACCGTCAAAATGCTATTTCCCAAAGCCCTTCTACAAACTTTTTCCCACTTGACGTGACGTAGGTTTCTGCATGATAACACTGCTGCATGTACAGCATATGTATAGACATCCTTATAGTCAGTGTGTATTAACTGTAAATACAGTAATTTAGATGGCGGTTGGTGTGCTCCCTGTTTGGAGAAGCAGACAGGAGTACTGGCACAGACGCTAAGCACTGTACCGCTGTGTGGACGCCACGTTAGTTTGGATCCAAAAGTCACACTAACTAACCGATGGATGCAGCGGTAGACCAGCGTCTCCACGTTCTGCAAGGTAAAATGATTGTTTTAGTGGATAGAGTCTGGTCTGGTGAAGACAGCGATATGACGGCTTCAGTCCCCCGTCGGAAAGGGCTGTCTGATGGCGAGGTAAAGCGGTGAAAACACTCTAAATATAGCGTACATTTGATATGATATTGATATACGATTAATATGTTTTTCTGCTGCTCCCGTCCACAGCCGCTTCACCTCGCTGTCAGACAACCCTTTCTGACGAGGAACTGAATCCGTTATATTGCGGTCTTCAGCCACCAGACTCCGTTCACAAAAGCAATGATTTGACCTCGCCGGACATGGGACTATGCGTACAACCCCACTTCAAAAATAATTCAAACTTAGCACAGCTAGTACTAGCATTCACATTATTCATAACCTTATTGATTAGCTTTGATTAGCTAGCTTACTTTGCTTTTTGCAGCGGCTGAGTGGGCGTTTTGTTTGTCATTGCTGTTAAAATCTTCCTTTTTCTGTATTATTTGTCGTAATATAATATATAATATATTATAATATATTATAATATAATATAATATATTATAATCATTTGTGTAACTTCATCAGTGTGGCTGGTGTTGTCTTTGTTTTGGATTCACTAATATCACTGCTTCTGTTACGTCCACCATCTGCTGTGGAGGTCTAAATGTCATTAAACAGACAGACCTCCAGCGACAGTAAATATCCTCTGCCTTTGGCTCGCAGCATTGTATTCAACAGCAGTTGGACAACCTTTGAGATCATATTCCTGTTACAAGTTTTGTCTTTAATAGCCATAAAGTTAATACAATTCAGAATGAGATGGGAATCAAACGGAAAAGCAAATGTTAATCATCCATGATCCTTCTCTTGTTAATCCTATCCCCTCCACATAATCCTTTAAGAGCTGAAAACATTTGACTAACTTTATTTCACATAAATATTCTAAAGTGGGTAAAGCTCGGTGCTGTGGAGAGACGGTATGACGGTCTGACCTAATGGGCTAATCCCTGGGTTGCTACCAAGTTTTTTCTTCCCTTCATGTTAGTGAATTGATTTTTATACTAACACTATCTGAGGTGTACATATTTAATGTTGCTGTTCGTTGATGTCAACCAAATTTGTCAGTCAACTGCAAAGCCTCTGTAAATGCAGACAGACTGGAGTGAGGCTGTGCTAACCTTGCCCTACCGCTGCATACCAAGTGATGCTACCTCTATGGATTCTTCTACCTGAGTGAGATGACTCAAGGAAGAATGAAGGTTTACGTCATCAAAAGGTGCAGGAGGTGAAGTGAGAGTCGACAGTATAACTGAGCAGCTCCTGCACTGACAGAAAGGGCCTGTGGGAGTGACTCAGCGACTGCCTTCGTTGCTCTTTCCGGGGCTGAAACACGTCTTTTCACTCGTTCGCGAGCCGACGCTAATTTGAATGTTTGTGCACTCACTGTGTGTGTGATTGAGCAATACTCTGTGGGTGTGTTCCTCATATTAGGATGAGCAGGGCTGCTGCACGCCGTACCACAGTGCATAGCCCATGCATAATTCATAGCCCTGCATTGAGCCATAATCTTTGTGCACTAATGAAAGCTGCAGCGCTGCATTTTTACTGCATGTAAGTCAGGCGGACTAGATAATGTGGAAGGAGAGAGAACATCGCATCATCACTGGGTACACTGACTTCCCACTCCTGCCGCTGCTATTTTCTCCCCGCAGACACTTGCAGGCGCTTTTAATCCAACAGTCCATCAAACGTCACTGGAGGCTGACAATACAACACAGCAGACTTTTATGGTTTTCAAAGCTAGAAGAGGGCGCCTTGAAAAAAGAGAAAGGTAGGATGTTTGTGTGGCCAGGAGAGGGAGAGTGTAGTAATGCAGTGGTCGGGGCTGTTGCTATAATGAACCAGCTCTAGCAGGTAGAAGGAGTTCCAGCTGACAGCCAGGAGACGTGTTTTCTTTCAGCTCGACAGTTTTCACATCTCCTATCCGGGCCCGGAGAATTGTCCAATAAAGCCAAAATCTCTCACCCCCTCCTTTTCAAAGAATCTCGATGTTTATGTGACGGAATAATGTGCATTAGCGAGTGCGGCACATCATTCGCTCCCTCTCCTCCTTTCTCCTATTTCCCCCCCATTGCCCATCAATTCCACGGGTTCGGCTCATTGGGTGCAGCGGAGTGAGACGGACGCGCATGGTCGCGCTCAATAGCACCACGCTGCTCAGCACGGGGATATTAGTGTACTCTGCCAGACGGTTTGGATACAGTCCTCTGACCTCACTTGTAAAGAATCAGTTTTCTATCTGTCAGCCGCTGCCGCATGTTTTTTGTGTCCTGCGTATAGAGGTGTCCAGGCAGGGTACATTGAGGGGCTGGAAGTGGCTGATAAACGCTGACAGCGGGGAAGACAGCGAAATTATTGAGTTGAGAGGAAAATGACAGCGAGGGACAGTTTTTGTAGGACAACTCATGCTGTGTACGTTAGATAGAGAAAACGAGAAAGACAGCTTTTCTGTGAAACACATTACATTTGTTCTCTACGTCTATTCTAGCATCGCTTCATGATTTTGTTTTTTTTCTATTTACAAGAAAAGCATTTTCAAGAATTTCAGGGATGAATGTGAGTAAAAGCCGATCAGCAACTCTTCCCCTCAGGAGACGGAATCTGAATCAGTAGGAATAGCTCAAGGCGGAGGACAACTGCGAGTCTTGTAGGCGTACTGGTGCTTCCACATTAGTCTCACTCCAGGCTGCATATGGCTGGTGTGATGTCTTCGAAGAAAAGCAGGCATGTGTTAGGTGTTGTCCAAAAATAGGAGCGCGTTATTGATTTTTACCAGCGCTAACCGACAGTTTAAGCTTTCATTTAGGATTTTCAATCTAAAAAAATGAATTCTCTCAGTGTCTAAGCTTATGTGACTGTGGGAGATGGCCTCATTATTACAGGCGAGGGCTTTAGACACCTTGCCACCTGAGGTTCCCTCTTGGGTGGCTCATGTCAATCGCCCCGCCGTCTATAAGATAGGCAGACTTCTGAGGCAGGAGCCTCCTGTCCATCGCCCACGACGAGCTCATGCATTATTCTTCCGCAAATTCCCTTTCCGTTTGAAGAGAAGGGTGGAGGCCTTGAAACATGAAGAAGAGAGCTCGTGGATAGAGTCTGGTGCACGTGAAATGCAGCGAGAGATGACTGACTATTGAATTTTCAACTTCTCTCGAAGTCTGTCTTTTTTATTTCTTCCTCTGTTCCTCCCAGTGTGCATTTTAGTTCCCCCCTCAGCTTGACTTATGCCATCCTGTACACTCTCTTTTCAGCTAATCGTGTCTTCATATGAACTTACGTGGTGCCACGCAGCATTGATATCAGCACTTGTAATGAAAAAGAAGCTTAAAATCTAAGAAAAGGTTTTCTCAAGCTTGGCTTGTGATTCATCAACATCCTCTCCTCCGAGCGAAGAAGAATAGAGATGGGAGTACATGCTGCAGAGCCATAGCCTGAAAGGAAAGGCTTCTTTTTTCTTTTTGTGTAAATCTTTTGAAAGTAGCTGATGGTTTTTAAAAGCACATCTGTCTCTGTGTTAGCACATCCCCATGAGCCAAATTACCTCCCATAAATTGTTGCTAATCACCTTTGTCATTTGTGAGCTTAAGTAGTGTAGACTGAAAAATGACAATATTTAGCTTAAAGGGCCAAATCAACATTTTGGGGAATGTGCGTATTCACTTCCTTGTTGAGAGTTACATGAGAAGATTAATACCACTCATATCTGTGCTCTAAATATGAAGCTACAACCACGAGACAGTTAGCTTAGCTTAGCACGAAGGTTGGACACACAGTTAGCCTGGATGTGTCTAAAGTTAAGATCACAGATTCACATCAAACTAAACGCCTTTAAATCTGTCAGTAGCAATCAACACAATGAATGATTAATACATACACGTCAGCACTAAACTCTCTTTTTGTTGCTTCTATCTATGCGTCCTGCTTGTCTGCATGTCTTTCATATGTATAAATGTCACTAATGTGTCTACGGCTTTTAACTGTGTTCCTTTTACAACATTTAAACTGCACGTCCGGTTTTATGTTTTTTTGTTTTAATGTATTTTAGGAAGCCTTCTGTAACATCTTGGCCAGGGACAACAGATGAACAATAGCCTTTTGGTTCATTCTGGCATTTGTTATACCATGTGTATTTCATAATTTACACTGTCCCTTTTCAAATAAACTAAACTACACTAAACTAATTCAAACTACTTTGTCTAAAGTCGATAATGGAAACCTGAGAAAGGAATACACTGAACAACAAGAACAATGAACTTGTGATAAATGCTGTATCACAAAATCTCAATTTAAATGTCAAATAAATCAGAGTAGTGATCAGTGCTTCACAAACAAATAGGAATAGTTTGACATTGGGTTCTTTCTTGCTGGGAGTTCATATCTGTCAGTTCAATATGGTGCTAAAGCTAGGAGAGAGCGCAGCACTCTAAATACACCAGATTCCCAAAAGGCTATTTTTAATCTGTAATTTCATCTGCAAGTAATTCATAATTTGTTTAATAAAATGAAATGAAAAGGAAAATGCAAACATGACAGGTTTGGGTCAAACAGCAGTGTTTGTGCTTCAGAGATGCTGGTAGGCCTATCTCTTTCCCTTTAGACACAGCCAGGCAGCTAAGCTAAGCTAAGCTAACGGAACGGACAGATATGAACTCTCAGCGAGAAAGTACATAAGAATATTCAGAAAAATGTCAAACAATTCTTTAAAGGTAGGGTCGGTAATGTTGAGAAACTAGCAAGAGTACACTAGATTTTAAAATGATCTAACCTATAAACCCAGCCCAGTGTTGACAACTCTTTTCCAATGAAAGTAGCCGCCCGTCTCTTCAGGCCTCCCTCCAAAGACACTCCCCCAACATGATCATTATGAACTTAAACAACCAACATGGCTACTATTCGTACTCACAGCTGTCAAGCTAGCAGCTGCTGGGAGAAATAACAAATACAGCAACAACACTACCTTTAACTGGTAGTTTGAAAAATATAAAACGGACATTAATGTAAATATCCTGATTTATCGGACATTTAATTTGATATATTATGATACAGATGTGAATGCCGAGCAACATTTCCTGTAAGTTTCTTTGTTCTTTCAGTGTTTCCCTTCCTGAGGTTTCCACCAGCCATTTCAGGCGAAGTATTTCTAGCTGCACACAGAGAGGGAACCTGACCTGATCACGGTGACCCACTGCTTCCTCTGCTTCTGCGGCACTTCATGGGATACTCGGTCCCTGCAGCAGCTGTGTTCCAATTAGAGAGCCCTGACTTATGCGGCCTGTATTAGCATTTCATTTAGGCTTCCCTGCTCCTCACCTGGCTCACGCCGTGTGGTGGTCCGCCGCAGACTGTCACCGGCTCGGACGGCTCGGCCGAGGCTGCCCACCAAACCCACTAATTGACTCCTGATCTTCCCACAGCGCACAGGTGAGCCCACACTGCATTAGCTTGGATTTAACGCACAATATGGAGTGGAATATCATCTTAAATTCTCAGGTCTTCCCCTCTATTGGCGGGATAAAGAGGACTAGACACACGGGAAATTGAAAAGAGGCAAATTAGAGCTGGGATGCATGCTCTCTTTTGATCATCACTCTTTAATCCTATCACTCCAAACACTATTAATGGCAAAATGATGTTCATAACACCTTTCTAACAGTAAGGGAGTTGCTCAAAATCATATTTTAAATCAAGATGAAATCAGCAACCACAGGCCCTTTGTAGCTGGGTGTGAACATTAAGGGTGTCATGCTGCTGGCTGCGACTGCAGAGGGATGCCCTGCAGAGAATCAAAGATTCCTCTAATCACTGTTTGCCCGGGGTGAAGGCTGAAGAGGGCCAGGCACTGCAGTCTTATCTCTAGGAAACATGCCACAGTGACTCACATAAACACATGTGCACACACTCGACTACATACATGCACATGTGAATCTTCCAGGATGCACACACACACACACACACATAGAAAGGTTGAGTGTATTCAGCATTTCAAAGGGAGGTGGATATATATACAGGCAGCACTCACGCTTTGTACTGAGTTATCTCAAGTATTCAAATAATATTATACGCTACCAATAATATGATACGCTACGGATCCCTGGGCTGCCATTGTTGGGAAGATTTTGAAAGAAGTGATTCCTAAATTTATTTCCCAGGCTGCTGCAGGATATCAAAAGATCCAAAGAAAAAGATCTTAGTAATATATACTAGCATAACAAGGCATGACTTGATTTCCATTTTGGTTTACATAAGTTATTGAAAATGTGTTGATAACAGAGGGGACGTTCACAGTGTTCAGCCACTGGGTATCCAGACACAATTTAATTAGTGAGGTTTCAACTGAGAGAACCATCAGCAACACAACAATTGGTTCCGTTTTTCAAATGATGACGCAGCACCTGGTGGAATTGCCAACGGCTTATCAATTAGGACACAGAAGAATTACACAACCAAATATTAGATACTGTAGCAACTGTACTGCAGAATGAGATAGAATGAAGGCAGCCTCCGGAGCTGAAACATGAAGCCTAAACAGAAGAGCCAAAAACTGCAGTTCTTCAAATAAATGGCCACTTGAGTCTGTTAATCCCCACAGACCCCCGTGTTACAATGCCCAACTTTACAGCAGAAATAATGTTTACAGCCTGGTACAGAAAGGGGGGGTGGGGGGGGTGGGGGGGGCTTATATAATTCACCCGTTTGAATTATATAAAGGCTAGTGCCTAATTGAGGGCGTTGCCGCTTTGAGTGACAGGTGGATGCCGTACCAGGTCGCCAGCCGCTAGCTGGTGCCAAGATGGTGACGGCCGGAGCCCCTCCCCACTCTGAGCTTCATAACAGCTCTTCAGAGACCTGTGGGTGACGTCCATATTTTATACAGTCTATCAGATAGACAGATGGATAGATAGATAGATTAAATTAATATTTGAATCTTATTTTTAGACAATAAATGAGGACTCAACTTGTTTCATTGGTTTTAAGGAATGAGTGTCTACATGTTGAAAAAAGAAAGAACAAGGTCGGTCTCTGAATTACAATTTAGAAAGAAATCTTAAAACGTAAAATTTGCATTGCAATGCATTATTTTCCCATTGTTTTAATAAATATGACCTTTCTAGACAAGACTGACTTCAACAGATCCCATATACTTCCTCTCTTTCCCATCGCTCCAGGAAGCAGTTGTTTTCATTTGCAATATTAAAATGAACCATCACAGTGATTGCCAAGTCGGTACTCATTTTTGTAAAAGTTACATTATTGTTTCATAGTAATATCATTAATGTGCAGACTGACTCAAGCAAGTTTCAAGAGGCTGCTAATAGTTTTGTAAGAATATTGATGGAAATCAATGGCTGGGATGTAAGAAAAGATACATCCATAAATCTAAATATATATTATATTGGCCTACTTGGGTAAATTATTTTTATATATTTATAGTTTTCAGACCAAAAAAAAGCAAAAAATCTGCTAGTTTATTGTTTGTGAATAATGCAAATTATGTCAATAACTTAATAATCTACATCATTGGAGGTTAAGCATCAGAGTGGAAACATCGAGCTATCGCTACAACAGAAATAAAGCTACTGGAAAGTAATGAGTTAAGGAGGTAAATGGTGCAAAAATACTGGTATGAAGCTTTACCCTCCCAGATTTAGTGTTAAAATGTAGATATAAATGTAAATATAAATGTGGATATAAATGTAGATATAAATGTAAATATAAATGTAGATATAAATGTAGATATAAATGTAAATATAAATGTAGATATAAATGCATATATAAAATGTAAATATAAAATGTATATATAAAATGCTAATCAAGTCAAATGAAATGGCAACATTTGATCCTGAACACTCCCTGGACAGTTTGACAGAAGGTTAATTGAAATGATGTTAGCAGTGACGTTGCAGATGTGTGTGTTGCTCCTAAGCTTCACAGCTCCCCAGACCACACCACATATTTATCACCACCTCCGTCTTACAACACTCCCCAAAGCCGCGGCTGTCCAAGTTTTTGTTGCATCTGCGAGACGCCCTGACAAGAAATGGATTGTGGTGCTTTCCCGCCCCAGTAAACAGACTTCCTGCTTGTGAAGGTATAGATGGGTTTGATATAGGATGCTGTTTAACCCAGAAACGACGCCATGGCCCCCGGGACCTCCCATTCCTCACACTGCACATCCATCATGTAGGGCAATCGAATGAATGGGATCCAGGGCTTCCCCCGGGGAGGGCCCGGAGAACAGCACAGAGGAGATGGAGAGGGAGTGAGAGGAGAACAGGGTGTCACATTTCACCCGTGCATGTGGGTGGAGGTAACAATGGGCCCGCCTACCACATTTTCCCACTTAAGGTGTTCAATTTTGAACGGCCTCTTTTGTCAGGCTCCATCATGTTCTGACTGCTAAGCAGCAGAGAGGAGATCCGTGGGGAAGCCAGGTGGAGCGCTGGGGAAATCTTCTGTTTAGGCTTGAAACACAGGATCTAGATTGGTGTAGTCGTGCTGGATTGGCGGTGGCTGTGAAGAATCTTCTGTGTTTACCAGCTCATTTTGATGTGCCAGACCTTGTAACAGCTTTTAGGTGCCACAGCCCCCCCCCCCCCCCCCCCCCTCCACCAGAACTATATTAAAAAACACACAACAGCGCTTTGCTCTTCACGGCGTGACAGCCACACACTTATCAAGTCTGCATACCCTGAGTGGAGGAGCTGAGCCTGAGAATCATTAAAAAGTCACCTCTAAATCCACTGCTTCCACACAGACTTTTAGTCCAACTAAAACGAAAAGAATTAGCACATACATCCTTGGTGTTTGTGTTGACAGGAATACTTTATTTCTTAATGTTCCTGCTGTATGCCTCTACGTTAGTGTTCTCCAGGTGGAGGGATTCTTTGATCCTGACTAAAGATTTCAATACTATAATTTGATTGGTCCAATATCTGTGTAGGTGGGAACTAAAAAAGCTAATAATATGGTTTTATATCATTAACTAAGTTTCAACAGCCACACAGGCGTGTTAGTCAGCTGGGGGGGTCAACATTGTTTGCTGTTAGTCCCGTTGTAGCATTTAACCACCACTTTGAGTGCAATACAGACTGAACAGAACGATGTGCCATCCCACATGTTTAATGTTCTAATCACTGAGGATACATAACCAACGCTATATGGGCTTGTTGAAAAGGGGAAACCTGTCTGTACCAACGCTGACAGGTAACAGGGCTTTGACGTGCTCCAGTCAGTAGTGCACCACACAAATTGACAACATGTATCCTAGCAACGCCGGCCCTCAAATGTCAGTCAAACACTGCCATCGTAAACTTATGGACAATTATGCCCAATAGCTGCAGTATCATTTTAGATTATATTTCCTTACCAAGAAAGTGTGGAATTCAAACTTCAGTCCGACTGTGAAAAGGAGATCACTCTGTGCTGTGTTTCTGCCTCTTCACACGAATAATATTCATCGTTTCAGAAATGACAATATACTTTATCTCATAATCTAATATTTTCACTCAATAGAAAAATATCATAAACACGCATATTTCATTGGACAGATGACATCTCATTCCAGCGGGGAGCGACTGTAATAGCACATCTGATTGGCTGAGACATTAATTATTCACTTGGCTTCCCTTGACCGTCTCTGTGTCCCCCTCGGTCCCGACTCTCCGCTGAGTGCTCATTAGTGAAATGGATTACTAATGGATTATTAATCTAAGAGGAGGGAGTCCGCGGCGACCCAGCTCTGAACACACCTGGAAAGCAAACAGTAAATAGCAGTTTACACACACACACACACACACACACACAGTGCATAAACACAAGCGTCCCCTCATCAGCATATTCACACACACGCTGGTTGGGCGTTAGTTAAAAGTCTTTTAGGACAAAAATAGCTTGACTGTTTGATTTATTGTTGGCCCAGTAAATATAACGGATACATCTAATTAGCCGTAATTAATTGTTGCACCATCTTTGTTTCTCCAGGTTTTGGCCTCCAAATGTACGGCCTCTGCCACGTCCTCTCCCCCTATCCTTACCACCGGCAAACAAATGGCTGCGCACGCTGAACCACACACAAGACATAACATACATCTTTCGCCGAGGCACCATTACGTTTGCTTTTGTCACATAATTATTCCTCAGGAGAGGCAATTAGCCACCACGCAGCACTATGGCTGCATGATGTGAAGAACACTACACACATACACGCATACATGCAAACGCAGGTATGCGCAAAGACTTGGGTGCGTGTGAATGCACTTAAGGCACGCTAACACACACATACGGTACATAAGGGCATGCACATACCATGCATAATCAGTCAGGAGCGTAGGTCCAGGGAGAGCAGTGCACACAGATAAAAGAATCTGAGAAACAACCAAGGAGCGTATATTTAGACGCTTAATTTAATCAGATAAATGTTTTTATTTCATATGCAGAGAGAACCATAAATATAAATCTGTGTACTTATTCTCCATATCAAAGACAGACTTCAAAAGAAAAGACAACCTTAGCATGTCCATTTGGGGTTTGTTCTTTTAAAAATAAGAACTGGCCTAAGCAGAAGTATCACAAAGGAAAAGAGAGAAAAGACACAAGAAAGTGCTTCATTGTGTAAAAGCTGTCGACTTCTTATTGCGGAAGTTTTGTAGTGCCGACTCAGTTGCTCTCCGAGACAATGGACCAAAAGACCGATGGCAACTTATTTGTGTTTTGCTCTAAATGTGTCATGTAGTTGTCAGTTGACTCGCAACTGGCCCGGGCCTGGCGTAAACACTCAGCGCTTATCAAGTCTCCCAGCTACTTGCTGGGATGTCACTTCTAATCAGAGGCCAATTACAAGTTCCAAATGGGACCAAACAGATCCAGTAAACAGTGACACGCCACAGTGGAAGTTTCACTGTGTTCTTCATTAAAAATGAAGCAAACGGAGTGAAAGCTCTGACAGGCTCGCGTTGGTAATAAGTCTTAAAAACACCTCTGAGGATTTCTGAGACTCTGTTAGTCCCAAGCAGCATTGTTTGTCCCATTTAAGCAATGTTTTAATTATTACATTATGAATTTTGAACACATGACGTACATGACATTTATTTCCTGAATGATCTTATTACTGAGAAATGGCTCAATCTTCTGCTTCTTCTTTTTCCGATTGTTACTGTCTTGGGAGCTGATTAATTCAGCTGGCCTCTCCATGTCTAGCAGAGATACAAGTTTAGAAAGATACGAGGGAGGTCTATAGCTCTCCATTTTCTCTGATTGCTTACAAAGGTCTCCCTCTCACTGCCGCTATCCTGGCCAAGATACTTGGCCAAGATAATTTGGCATTCGCACACAACCGCGTACGAGCACGTAGCCGCACACACTGATGCGGCGCGAGGGTACATGCCGGCAGCCTCCCGGTACACTTAATTTGGCTTAACACACACGGACAAATTCGCAAACACGCAAGCACATCCACCCCCACACTCCATACACAGTGTTGGTTATTAGAGCCCAGTGTTTTAGGGATGCAAGGGAGAGCAGATAAAGAATTTGAATTCCTGGCAGGACTATCAGTAAAGGTTATTAAGCTGTTGTTGATGCATCCATTTGTCGTGGCTGTATCCAGCAGTGTGACATTTATCAAGTATGTCCAGCTAAATGTCACAGAGAGAGGTAGCTCGCTGTCCTGTCCCTAATTAGGACCCTGAAAGTCACACTGAAAGTCCCTCTCATCCACTCCTCTACTTCGGGACAACATTGATCTCTTTCTCCTTCTCGCCTCTATTTTCTGCAACTCCCCCTCCTCCATCCCCCCCCCCCCCCCAGCTTTTTTTTCTCCTTTCTCCGGCATAGTAGGGAGTGCATGTTAAGCAAACTTTGGGGTTTAACAATTGATTCGGAGATGGGGATAAAGCGCAGACAAATGGGGAGGGATGTAGGCCATCCGTCACGGACACAGGACTCATTGTTTGCAGATTTTAACCTATGGGAGAGCTCGCTTCTTCCCCAGTGGGCTCCACAAATCATAGGCAGGCAGGGGAGTGCAGCGCAGTAGGCAGGCCTGGCCTGGGAATAGCCTGAAAGCAGGACGGAGACTCAGCTGTAGTGAACAAAATGCAGAGCTTGTACTACTCGCTGCCTCTCCCTGCTCACCAGCCCCAGTTTCACAGGCCACACTTACACATTGATTTTAGGTTGAGGGTTACAGAAATTATGAAGTACAAAGAAATGTATAAATACAATGTTTGTATAGCAGTATATATATATATATGTTTTCGACAGATTTAATGTGAAACATGCCACACCTTCCATAATATATGGAAATTATTAACAAAATACATTTAAACTGTGGTTTGGATGACATAAGGTAGTTTTAAATGTTTACTCAGTCTTTGCGATTATATTTAAAGTTACTAATAATATAATTCCAGATTGAGCCCCTAACATATTAAAACTATTTACAACATCTGTGTTACTTCACTGACTTCAGTCCACATTTGACTCCCTACTTCCTCAAAAATAAGACATCTCCTTTTACATCAATTATGACATAAATATGAACCATCTGTAACTGTTGTATAAGTAGTTAATAAATGACTGATAAAACGTTGATAAAAGCTGTAACCATATTTAGTGGTCAGTTATTAACCCTTTATATACATGTACAAATCATTCACGGACGGATTTAAAACAGTTAAAAAGTGTGTTCGAAACTCCTGAAGGCATGTGGAGTGTGAAGGTATTGACCTTGGAAATATTAATATAACCAAAAATGTATTTATTTATTATAAAACATCTATTTATTGTTTATATGCTCTTTATAAATGGACTTGCTCATAGATAGATAAGGCAGAATCTTTGTAAAAGAGTAATAAAACTATTTGGTTAGTACTAATTAACAGACCGACAGGATACCAGTGCAGGTGGTAAACCAGTGACGAGAGTTGATTGACAAAATGATTTAATTGTTTTCATGAATAAGTGAAGTGATATCATCAAATGTCTTTGCTTTGATTTCCCTTCCAGGCCACCG
Organism: Sebastes umbrosus; assembly: GCF_015220745.1. Lineage (NCBI taxonomy): Eukaryota > Metazoa > Chordata > Actinopteri > Perciformes > Sebastidae > Sebastes > Sebastes umbrosus. The sequence continues at coordinate 22,701,293 of NC_051291.1, forward strand.
TAGATAGCTTCTGACGTGGTGTGGCTCAAACGCATTGTGATTGCTCTTTTATGAAATAGTGAATAAAAATGTATGCTGAAATGCACTTTGGGATTTTAATCAAATCTGCCACATGAAGCACTTAAAACATTATTAGTTTGAATGTAAAATGTAAACTTGAACATTATAAAAAGTAATAAAGTAAAAACAATAAATTAACAAAAAAGAACGTGTGAGGAAATCAGATAAAGACCCTGGAATATTTCAGTTGCAATAAATCATCTATTTCATGGGGCTGACACAAGATTGGTCTCAATCTGTCTTCAATTTCAACTACTTGGTAATTATAACTTCCATATACGTACAGTATATGTATATATTATAGTTAAGTTATAGTTAATTATATGAATTTTACTTTCACATTACAAATAACGGTTATCTTGCAGCATATATATTATGCCATTTAAGTCAGTAAAACCTTAGTGTAAAAGGAAAGTTTCTTTGTGTCAGTAGTTGGACAGGGAAGTGCAGCGGAGACTACGGAGCTGATCTGGGAATAGGCTCCTGAAAGCAGGACGAAAGCCTCAGCTGTGGAGAACAAAGTGCCAGGCTTGTACTACACCCTTTACTATTCACCGGCCCCATTTCCTCTGGACCTTGTTTTACTCTGAAGGTGAAGAAAAAGAAAAAAAAATGCAGTCGTGCAGTGAGTATGAGAGCAGCTTTGAATGGAGTGTTCTGGGGTTCAGGTGTTCAGGTTGGCAAACACCTGCCCTACTGCGGTGTTTACCTCTTCCATGACCTTCCTATAGAGGCTGGGTGCTGACAAGAGACATTCAACATTGGTATCAATTCATTTGTGTGCATTTAAACATTCAGTGGTACCAACAATATTAAAGAAACTCAGTTCCCTTTTGACACATTTTCTTATTACTGAAAAGAAGATCTATGAAAAGGAAATGTCCCCATATGACGAGTCAGACAGGGAAATACATATATATGAATTTAAATTACTGGTCATATTTCTTCTCTCATCACTCATCAGGGAGAGGAAACTTGCTTTGATTTCTTTTTCTTCAGAAAAAAATGACAGCATAAAACAGTATTAAACATCCAGACATTAGAAGAAGAAAGTGGTATAATGTGTTTGGAACAGGTGTGGTGAATTTAACAACCTACTTCATTTAACATGCTACTTTTAATGTTAAAAATAGAGATACAAAGTGTGCTTCAACATTTTGCATTAAAAAATGTTGCCACAATGCAAATGAGGCCACCTGCTGCACAGAGCTGTGCCATTTGAACTTACTAGTCATTTTGAACAATTTGGTTAACAATTACATGTTACATCTTTGTATAGTGCTCTCTAATAAAGTCAAAAATATAATTTTACTAACTGTTTTTTGCTTCGTATTTGCTACTTGCTACTAACTATAAGTTCAAGAATACAAAACTAAAACTACAGTAATAAATGTTTTGAAGTAATAAAGGGGTTGAAGAAGATCATTTACTTCAGTAAAAGTAGCAATACCACAATGTAAAAATACTATGTTACAAGTAAAAGTCCTGCATTGATAATTCTACTTGAGTAAAAGAAAAGTATTAGTAGTAGTATCAGAACTAGGGCTGGGCGATACAGCCAAAATCACCATAATCACCATATAGGTCATTTTATATCTCCATAACGATATATATCAGGATATAGTGTGTTTTATGGTAATTCAATAAATAAACAGTCTATATGAAATATTCACATTGTAAAGCTTATTTTTGTTAACTCCTGTGTGAATTAAACACTTGACAAATGAAAAGTACTGAGTGTTTTCTCATTTTAAGAACTTGAGTGCAAAATGAACAGTTTTAAGTGAAATTATAGAGAAAAAATGGATATATGCATATAGCCTGTATTGTGATAGAAACCATATAGAAAAATATATACGATAAGACATTTTTTATTGTCTTGATGATATACTGCATATGGTCTTATTGCCCAGCCCGAATCAGAATGTTAAATTACGGAGCTCCCGAAGTGCTGAAAGATTATTTTTTTATATCTTGTACTTGTACGTACGTACGTACGTAGTAAGACATCAACTTGTACAATAAACAAATGTCTCAGTCCCATGGCCACCAGGGCGCCACTTCTGTTACAATTTAAATATTCTTATTGGTACACAGAGTTTCATAAATCCTGGCATAGCAGCTCCAACCTGAGCAGGTCTGATCAGCCACAATCAGTGAAAACAGCGGTGTGAGTATTCAGGGCCTTTAATCTGTAATAATGCATCATGTGTTTTAAAATAGAACTATAGCTGGGTAATATGACAATATACTGTATATCCTCAAAATTATATTTTAGGCAAGGCCTAATCTATATAATATATATTTCACTTACTGTTATGTTCATTTTGCACGACAAGTTCTTAAAATCACAAAATGCTCAGCACGTTTGTCAAGTATATAATTCACACAGGAATATACAAAAAGAGGCTTCATCATGTGGTTATACAGACTATCTATAGAAAACACGCTATATCCTGATATATATTGTTATCGAGATATGAAATGACCTATATGGAGATTCTGGCCATATTGCCCAGCCCTATGTTGTATCTAGTGGAGTGAAAAGTACAATCATTTCCTCAGAACTATAGAGAAGTAGAAGTAGCATAAAAAGGAAATACTCAAGAAAAAAAACTCAAAACAGGTCCATTACATATCCTATAAGGTATTTATTGACTTGCCTGATTAACATGAATGTTTACGGCATCGATCTGCTGCTACATGTTGTGGACAGACTTTTGTGTAATTAATATGAGGAGGCAGAAATGTTGCTCATTTAGCCGCCTGATGAACTTGGCACAGAGTCAATTTCTAAATAGTTTTCTTTTTTTGCTGCTTTTAATTACTTAGAATTAATTTGGCACAAAATATCCTTCAGTGTGTATCTCTCACAAACATTTGGATGCTGTTTCATGTCCTGATTTCACTACCAGCAAACAACACAGGTCACCTTGTTTTTGAGAGACGCTTGGGAAAAAAACGGGAGCTTTTGGTAGAAACCCAAATAGGTTATCACATGTTCCTCTGGCGCAACCCCCATCCATGGCCCCCTATTTGAATTCCTCATATTTGTTTTGGCTGCAAGAGCTTTGAAGATTGGCCAGCAGTGTAAAAACCCTGCACACAGAAAGAAAAAGAAACCCCTTGAAAAACTCTACAGGGATATGGAGTGTGGTCCTTGAACATGGAATCTGCTTCCATTGGCTTCTGAGTCGGTACACATTTAGATGAAAACACAGCGCAGTCACAAACAATACATCTGATGTCTTATTCAAATAAAAAAGATAAGTCGGCTCGAACCGTGATACACCATCAGTCTTTTAGGTGTACTTGTACACGCAGATATTAGATTTAGTTTTATAGGCGGACTCTGTGGTGCTGAAGAGAAGGAACAGAGGCACATATAGGGTTCTTAATGGGGTAGTGTGTTGCATTAATGTGCAGTGAGCTAACCCAGTGGTGAGTATCAGGAGACCTCCTACCTGCATGGAGACAGAGCCAAAAACAGAGCCATGGACTCAAGGGGGGAGCGGCTCTGAAGCCTGAGATTGATGATAGTTGGGGTGTGCGTGTGTACGAGTGTGTGTGGAATCCAGCAACTTATTATATGTATTCTTAGATATCTCTTTATGTGTGTTAGGTGTGTATGTTTACATGGATCAGTGAGAAGTTAAATATGTATTCCTACGTGAGTTTATCTGTGCATGTGTGTGTATCCACGGTAAATGCTTGCATGAACATACACACATTCAACAAATCTGTGTATGAATGTACGCTCCGTTCCCTAGCTTCTACACCTCCTTTCTGTTTTTTGTCATTTAATTTCCCCTCGCTCGTTACCTCGGGATCCCCACTGATTCCCCCCGGTTCTCCAGCTGGCCCCTGGCCTCCAGGTTCCCTAACTGAATCCTGTGTTGTTCAGTCTCTGAGCTGTCTAGGGGCCCGCCTGCTGTAACGTAAATAATTCATTGAATTCCTATGCTTTGGCAGAAAGGTGATAATGCCTTTCTGGGTCTGTCTCATCCCCCCAGGAGCGCCGCAGCCCAGCGCAGAGTATCAAGCTGCGGCAGCTTATGAGGGAAGTTTGCATAACCTCTTGATAAGCATGAACAACAGTGAACACACATGTACAAATGTATGTTTTCATATCTGTGCATGCCTGTAGCCCACATATTCTCTATTATGATGTTACGATTATGATGTTACAAATGTGACCTTGGCAGGATGAGCAAGATATCAATGAGAAAAGAAAAACACGGGAGCAGAGTTTCTCATTTCAACCATATAAGAAAAACTAGAAGTACAGTCGGAGTGCGCAGACCTCCGCCAAGGCAGGTTTCATGTACGTCGCTGAGTTATTAAAAAAATTCCCGAAGCTGGATTATGATCCGGATCGCCCCCAAAATCGAATGGATTGTTCATTATGCCATGCTCTACCCCTCCAAAACATTTCATTTAAATCCATCGCAAACTTTTGGAGTAATCCTGCTAACGGACAAACCAACAAACCAACAAACCAACAAACCAACAAACCAACAAACCAACGCCGGTGAAAACAGAATCTCCATCCTAGGCCTTCGGCCTTGGCGGAGGTAATAAGAATGTATAAGAATGTAGATGACGGAACGGCACGAGTTAAAAGCAAATAAATTTGCATTCAATACCTTTAAAAGCTATTGTATGCTCAAGTTAGTAAGTGATGATTTCAACAGTTACTGCCCAAAAACGAAAAAGCATTTTCATAGTAATAAATACAGATCCTCATCCACAGCATATACATGCACGTTAGCATGCTAAAATGAGCAAGGTTCTAAACTTAAATCAGGAATGACATTAGTTTTGCAGGTACTGTACAAAGCAAAGCATTGGACGGAATGAAATTCAGACTTGCTGTTGGCACTACCTGAAAAGATAATAAAAGAGTACTCCACCAATTTAGCATAGAGCTCCTTTAACATTATTACATTCATGATGGACAATTAAAAAAAAAAGGATCAACATCTTTGTTGCAAAACAAGAACTATCATCATTTTTAATCCATGCATTCTTCTTCTTTTTAAAACGTGGCCTACATTACCCACAATGCAACTTGACTGCTGATAGTTCAGTCAGAGAAAGGGGGCAACCTCCGCTTCTGGAAAGTGAAGCCACAGGGGACATGCACTTGCATTCTTTCTAACAGCCATCAGGGGGAGACTCCTCTGGTTGCTAAAAGAAGTCTGATTGTATAGAAGTCTATGAGAAAATGAGTCTACTTCTCTCTTGATTTATTACCTCAGTAAACATTGTAAACATGAGTTTATGGTCTCAATCACTAGTTTCAAGTCTTCTTCAATACAGCATGATGTTCATTTAGTAAATTATGGTCCCAATTGAGTTCCAGATGGACCATAACGCAGGGGACGCTTTAGGGCGGGGCTACCTTGTGATTGACAGGTCGCTACCTGTCTGGTCTGGGAGTTGTCTGTGTTTTCGTCCTAAAACTTTAACCCTTTCACAGTTTGTTTTCACTTCATGAAAGTTAATTGTCATCAATTCAATTGACATTTTGGTCGCCTAAAAATGTCTTGTTCAGTGTTCAGTTGTACTTAGCTCCACCCCCTCGAATCACTGCAATAAACTGGTTACAATAAACCAAGATGGCGACGGCTAAAAACCAAGAGGGCGACGGCAAAAAAACATGATGGCTACGGCCCGAGGCCTATGGAAAGGAGGCTGGGTCATGGGTGGACCCGGGTCTTGGGATATGGGGTATAACACATGTGCAGTGTAACTGAAGCTGCGGTCATGCGTTGGCTCAATTTTGGCGAGTGCAGACCAGATTTTACTGCGCATGTGTTATACCCCCAAAGATATGATGCGTGCCTCCTTTCTATAGGCCTTACTACGGCCAAAATGCCGAACGCAACACTTCAAAACTGTAGTCCACAAACCACTGGGTGACTGTCTATGGTCAGAGATACGGGTGTGTAATGCTAGTAGTGACTAATGTAGCCTTTAGCTGTTAACCTCAAACATAGATGAGGAGCTGGCTGGAGGAAAATGTAGGTAAAACACAATGTGCTGCATTTCACAATCAGCTCAGAATTAGCTGATAAAACTAACGCAAATGAATTCACTTTAACTGAAAATCTTTATGTGAAGCTTTGGTGGTTCTAACTTGGTAGTATTTATTTGTTACTGTGAGTATTTACAGCTTAAAGCTGCCAATGTTTAGTGGTAATCTGTCTTCAAGCCTGCTGTAGCCCAGGTATGTGTGTTTTGTATGTGTGTATAACAGATAAGCTGTGAATTCCCTCAGTTACCAACACTTAATAGAATATCATCTTGCCTGTCTATTTCAGTTTTTAGTCAATATGTCCTTTTGGGATCCCAGCTGGATCAAGGAGTCAGGTTTGAATAAATTGGCCTGCTAGTGGAGATGGAACTAAATCAGTGGATTTATCTGCAGCTAAAATGTATCTGATGCTATTTTGATGATTTTGCAACAGAGTACACACAGCATTGGAATATGTTCATGTTGAAAAAATTTCACTGTGGAACAAAATATAGTGTGTGTCAAAGAACTCCAAACACATGTCTGTAGAGCCATACAGATACACACACACAAAGACGTATGGGAGAGTAATATTTCAACTTTGCTGTGTCTCAATTTGTATACTTCTACTTGCTATTTTGAGTGCATAAGTGCAGTCACACTGAGAAGTATGGCTAAATGAAGTGCAATCTAAGTACCCTGATGTTGTACTCACGATGGTCAAAACGTTGAGTTTGGAACGCTGGACACTTCTCACCCTCAATAGTCGGCATCTTTGCCTTGTAGCGGAAGGGGAGGGGCCGCCAACCTATTTCAAACTTGTGAAAATGGCAAGTGAGGAAGCTGCTGTGGTTGTGATTGATGCCAGCTAGGCAGAACAAAGTTGTCTGTCATGACAGTAGTGCTATACTGAAGGCCTTTCCTTCACACTGGGGACTCTCTCTGCAGCCATCTGAAGGCAGCAGGTATCTGTTCCATCTGCAGTCTCTAACTGTCTAGCCACAATCATGCATGGCAGATCCACTGGTTCCATTTGTGCAACCAGCATCAGCCTGTTGTAAAATAACCACAGAATCCACCAAATGCACGTGTGAATTGCGTCAATTGCGTGAGTCTCCTGGTTAATGCGTGAGAGTTGGCAGCACTGACCAAGTCATCCAGAGACGGTGTTTTCAACCAACCTGGGGAGATAATGTGATTGGCCAGTGAGCTACAGCTGATGAAATCTACCACCAACAGTTGTCATTTCACCAGAAATGAGAAGCCTGCTTTTGTCTACTTTTTTTTCTGAAATCTGGACCCATTGTTTAAAAAATGACTAAGAATTCTGAGTGTTAAATCTGCAACCGTTATCATTGTAAAAGGCCAATTAGATTTGAACAGCTGATGCACCCATCCACCGCTTATAGGTTACTAAACGTTGTGCTATAACTTTAAAGATGATGTGTATCTACAGTTCAATGGCATGACAATGGAAAGAGCAACACGTCCACCCAACATGGAGTGCAGCAGGGATGATGTATTTTTGTAGGCCAAACAGGAAGTTAGCATCCCAGTGAGTTCCCTCAACAAAAAGCCAATGGGATTGTTCCATTGGGTTTTGGAGAAAATAAGTTCTGTGGCATACAAACGTTTTGTTCAGCAAGATGATCTCCACAAATGAACACCACTTTTATGATTTTTGAAGCGTAAACACAATCGCCAGAAGTAAAAAGCTAACATTAGGCTATAAAAAAACGTTATCACAGTCACATAAGCGTGAGTATACACGCCGAGGCTGTAAAGGAGGACGAGTCGGCGTGATGACGTCTTGTAGTCACATTTAGCCACTTGTTAGCAACCAATTCTTTTAAGACGTGCAAAAGCATCAAAATTCACGTGTGGGATATTTACGGACATATTTTATGTCGTAGAACAAAACGTTAAAATCTCTTCAGCTTGTGTTAACCACAGACCTGATTCCAGGCATCTAACTAAAAACCCATTGACTTCCAGACGAGGGAACCGGAAGTGCTAAAATGCTGACTCATTTCCGGGTTTTAGGACTCATTCCTCCACCACTCCATTAAAAGGAAACGTTGTATGCCTGCCACGGGCCTGATGATCACCTCTACAAAGCAGAACAGGTTTCCTCTATTCTCGTCTCTGCTAACATAAAAGAATCACTGCATGCAAGTCAACTACGTCCTGATTGTACATCCTTTGTGGTTACAGGGAAATAAATGTGCACATGCTTACATGGGTACACACACACAGGCAGACTGTCTTCATCAGTGGCCTCTGATGAATGAAGCAAGGCATCAAAGATGACAGAAGGTATAGTCCCAGCAAGGCTTTTTCTGTATTTTAACCTAATCAATGTTTTCTGTGTGTTTGATGGTGAAGGCTTTATGCGTGTGTGTGTTTCACTTCCATTCAGATATGAAGCTCAGCGGGGAACCGGTGTTAGTAGAGCTAGAGAAAGAGACAGCGAGGGAAGTGGAGAGACGGAGACAAAGATCGGTGTTGATATGAAAGGAACAAGATACGACTCAACTCAAATAGCACAGATCAATCAGCTCCCAGCGTGGTGCATGCTGGGAATATGGCTGCTTGTGCCAAACGTCCTTGCTTCACCAAGGTTCGATAGGTACAAGAGAGCTCAGTCACTACTACTTTTATTTTTTGGCTCCTCTCTCAATCGGTCTCTTCTTTTCTTTTTTTCCACCCGTACACTAGAAGCTCCCTAATCCTCTCTTTGCAAATTTACCCTCCAGTATTTTCATTAGTTATTAAAAGCTGTCAAGCTGAGGTTGGCCTTAACTCCATCATCCCCAGGAGTTCCCACATTTGGTGCAGTCCTGAGGAGAGTCGGTATAACACACACCATCTATTAAGCCCAAAGTATGTGGGGGAGTTCTGCAGAATATTCACTCAGTCTCACTCGGTGCCTTTTATAAATTATCATATACTAAAGAGGCACATTTGCTATGTATGGTTTGTTGCCTGGGAGCTCGTTCTAATAGCCTTCTATAAAGCAGGAGGGGGGGCTTTGGACTCTGATGTATGCTGGCCAGAGCCCACTGTCAGCGGTTGGCACGGCCATCATTTATCACGTTTTTTTAAGAGATCTCCAGATGGGGAATATTAACAAGCATATTTGGTGGAGCTAAAGTCTATAAGAATCTTAGCGTCGGACTTTGCTGATACTATACAGAGAGGCAGGGGGGGGGGGGATTGGTATTCAAGATCTTGAGTGGATGAGTGGAGAAATTATCCACACAGTACACCTCAGTCAATTACCGTGTGCCATGTTGCCGCACTGCATTCATACATCATCGGGGGCGGGGGGGGGGGGGGGGGGGGGTTAAATCCAGAAAACTGACGTTGCCAAAGTGATGACATTTTCAAGCGGCTGAAATTGCATTCCCACTTACAATGTTCCCCGGAATAAATCCTCTGCATTGTCAAGATATAAAGCGACGCCATTAATGTATTATTCTAACAGATGCATGATGTTATTGTTCTGTTTTTCATGTTAGCTATTTATACAGAGTGCTCCATACTGTATAGACCATTAACACCAATCTCTAAGAATGGCTATGTCTTAATACTGTGACATAACGGGCACCTTCAAACCTTCTACTCTATTAACACATGGTACTGTATGTGCACCTTTCTACCACAACCATATCCAAAAATGTACAAAGTGTCATAAAATGATTGATAGATTGAGGACTTTATAACTAGTGGCGTCAGCTAGTAATGACTGGCCCCAGTGTACTATTTGTTATGGGCCATACTTAACTTTGACACGTGCACATGATCATGCACTATATCGCAGAAAACATGGATTTGCAAAAGGACATACAATTAGTCGTTTGTCAATCGATTCAAATATTTAATCGCGATTAATCGCATGATTGTCCATAGTTTATTGTGATTATTAGCAAATGATTCTCACATTTTTTATCTGTTCAAAAGGGAGATTTGTCAAGTATTTAATCCTCTTATCAACATGGGAGTGGACAAATAAGCTGCTTTATGCAATGTATGTATATATTTAATATTGTAAATTAATGAACAACACAAAAACAATGACAGATATTGTCCAGAAACCCTCACAGGTACTGCATTTAGCATAAAAACAATATGCTCCAATCATAACATGGCAAACTGCAGCCCAACAGGCAACAACAGCTGTCAGTGTGTCAGTGTGCTGACTTGACTATGACTTGCCCCAAACTGCATGTGATTATCATAAAGTGGGGATGTCTGTAAAGGGGAGACTCGTGGGTACCCATAGAACCCATTTACATTCACTGATCTGGAGGTCAGAGGTCAAGGGAGCCCTTTGAAAATGGTCATGCCAGTTTTTCCTCCACAACATGTAGCGTAAGTTTGGTGTGTTATTTAACCTCCTTGGCGACCAGCTATAGTATGATATGCTAGCTTTAAAACTGAGCCCGCTACAACCAAAAAAATCGCAAGTTGTGTGAAAGAAATTAGTGTCATTAAAACAAATTTGCGTTAACGTGTTATTATGGCGTTAACTTTGACAGCCCTAATAACGAGATAAGTACTGTAATACTGAACATACGTCAGTGAGTTTTGTTTAATATCATGTGAAGCTATAGGACTTATAGCTGTGATCAAAGCTGAAACCACTCTTTTAGAGGATTTTAATAACATTTTAGTAAATTTAATTAGAAGACGGTTAACAACAATAATGCAATTCTTAATTAGTCCAGAAAGAAAAATGCCATGACATAAATCAAAAGCTCCATAGGAATTATCATCATGTGGTGGTTGGGTTTCAGTGTTCAGCACCTCACTGTGTTTTACCCCATTTTCCATTCTCAAGGAAATATACATTTTAAAATGTGTGTCCACAGTGGTGTTGAGGCATCAGGCTGGTGTCACTGAACACGGATGTTTGGCAAGCTGCGGTCTGCTCAGACAACAACAGGCTCAGCTCAAATTAAAAAGAGAACACTAGTGAGGCCACGTGTCACGGCCGCTGTGGCTCCCACGACTCTAGGAATCTGTTCTGGATTTATTAGTTTCAATTTCACACCTCTTCTCTTTTAATGCTCGCTGTTTCGCTCCGCTCCTCCTCTCCTGTGCACGTTACCCTCGCCTCTCCTGTCCTCTCCTACCTGCTGCTGAGCTCCACTCCTTCTAAACTCTTCTTCTTTATTCCTGCTGCTTTTCACTTCATTTTCTCCTCCTCTGCTACTCTCTTAACAGTTATCCCTCTCCCTGGTGCTGATGATTCTTCTTTTTTCATCTTAAAGTACCCTCCATGATTTGTATTGCACCAATGCACAGAAAGCTGCAAACCACTGCACTACAACAACTTTAGTTAAGGTTAGGGAGTGTAGGAAATGATTAGAGAGAAGGGTTTTGGTATTTGTTCTTTGAAATGAAGGAAGGTAGTCAGACTTTTTTTTTTTTTTAGCTTTTTTTTATTATTATAGTTCCTGTCTTCCCTTGTGATATTTATTATTCATTATACAAAATAGATACAGCTCTGTCTCTATATCAGAGATTTTTTTTTTCTCGTCAAAATCAGCAGGTAGAAAATGTCAGTTTTGATAAACGAGATAGACTTGGGTCTTAGTTAATAATGGTTGAATGTTTTTAAATTTAACAGTACACTGTTTTCCAGTAGCTTCTAATTCAAAACTAGGGAGTGTCCTGTATTTTTACCTTTTTGTTATGTTTGCCATAATACTGTATTGTTTCGAGGTATTTGGAGGAGCGTATTGCAGTTTTTTTTCTAAGTGGAGGGTCCAATGAAAGATATTAATAATGCTGTGGACAGCCTTGCTTTCTTATAAAATAAAATAGGGCTACAACTAATGGTTATTTACATTGACGATTAATCTATCAATTATTATCTCAATTAATCCAATAGTTGTTTGGTCTATATAATGTAAGAAAATGTAGAAAAATATTGATCAGTGTTTCCCAAAGCCCAATACGACGCCCTCTAATGTCTTGTTTTATCCACAACTTAAAGATATTGAGTTTACTGTCGTAGAGGAGGAAAGAAACCAGAAAATCTTCACATTTAAGAAACTGGAATCAGAGAATTTAGACTTTTTTTCTTAAAATATTACTCAAATCGATCAATCAATTATCATAATAGTTGGCAATTATTTTAATAGTTGACAACGAATCATTTAAGCAATTAATCTGCGCAGTTCTAAAAGAAAATACAAGATTCAGTCCCTTAGGCATCAAAAATGTATTTGGTGTTAGGATAAGGTTTCAGTCCTGGTCAAACAAAAAGAAAACCATTGGCTGCAAATGAAAATTTCACTCACAATTGCAAACTTTCTCATATATGAGAGCTGAATCTGGGTCATCTAAATGAATACAAATGTATCCACCTCCATTAACTCTCCACTTCATTATTTCAATGTCAATCTGCCACCTGTTTCAGCCATGTGACTCCACCTGCTGTTTTATTTTTAACACACACAATTTGTCCACATTCATTTTTTTGAGCTATAATTAAGAATTTCAGAGTGCATTTAGTCCTGTTGCAGTAGCGCCCTCCTTTTCTCCTCCCCGTCTCCTCTCATCGCCGGAGCCTTTACTTGCCCTTCCTCCGTGGCGTGTCTGCCGTCCCACCGCAGAGGCACAGTGACCCGCAGGCAGTGAATTTAAACGAGGCTGAGAGCTGGGCAGGCCTGGGCCGCACCCGGCCATATGGCTCTGTCTCTGATAGAGGGATGAGGGGGGTAGGAAGGAGAGACGGAGGAAGGGGGCAAGGATGAAGGGGTAGGACGGAGCAAGGGAGGGGAGGAGGAAAGCTTACTTGGCAGAATTAAAAAGAACAAAAGGGGGGTTATAACTGAGAACAGAGCAACTCAAGTAGCTGAAAAAAAGAGAGTGAACATGGCTATCTCACCTGGAAGAGGGAGGAGGAGCACCGAGGTGCACGGCGAGGAGTAAATTACCCGGCATTATCTGGAGGTAACAGCAAGGAGGATGGAGGAGGATGAAGGAGGGAGGAAGGGAGGAAGATGAAGGAGGGAGGAAGGGGAGAGGTGGTCGCAGGTGCGGAAAAGGCACCGGCTCACCTGGCAGAAGACTGGAGCTCAAAAGAACAAGAGAAAAGAGAGAGGGGACGAAAGGAGAAAGAGTAGCGAGGGATCAATGCCAGCTAACACGGCAAAAAAACAATGAGGGAGGGAGTAGTAGGGCAAATACAGCACATACTACGTCTTGTTTTCAATATTGATACTAGCACATATTTCTTCCCTACTGCTGTTGTACGCACGTACATGCAGAGATCACTTCATTATTTTAGAGAATTCATAAAACTGTCAATCAATTCAAATAATTAATCATGATTTACCCATCGCAAATTAATCGCACATTTTTTAACTGTTCAAATGAACCTTAAAGGGAGATTAGTCAAGTATTTAATCCTCTTATCAACATGGGAGTGGACAAATATGCTGCTTTATGCAAATGTATGTATATAGTTATTATTGTAAATCAATTAACAACACAAAACAATGACAGATATTGTCCAGAAACCCTCACAGGTACTGCATTTAGCATCAAACAATATGCTTCAATCATAACATGGCAAACTGCAGCCCAACAGGCAACAACAGCTGTCAGTGTGTCAGTGTGCTGACTTGACTATGACTTGCCCCAAACTGCATGTGATTATCATAAAGTGGGCATGTCTGTAAAGGGGAGACTCGTGGGTACCCATAGAACCCATTTACATTCACACATCTGGAGGTCAGAGGTCAAGGGACCAATTTGAAAATGGATATTTGGTTTTTCTTCGCAAACATTTAGCTTAAGTTTGGAGCGTTATTTGCCCTCCTGGCAACAACTTAAATTAGTATGACGTTACTAGCCAATGGAATCCATTGGTACCAACCAGGTTTTTTAGTTTGATATGACATCAATATCTTCACTCTAGCTTTAAAACTGAGCCTCTACAACCTAAGTTTGTTTGCAAGTTGCATTAATGTGTTAAAGAATAAGTGGCGTTAAAACTAATTTGCATTAATGCCTTATTATGGCGTTAACTTTGACAGCCCTTTAGTAATTCTTAGTATTCGTCTTCCACCACCAACGGAATTTATTCCAAATGAAGAATAACACTTTGGTCAAACTTTTTAAATTAAAAGTTTTTAGAGCACAAGAATAAAGAAAATACTTAATATTGTTGGAATTTCAATACTAGAGAGCAAAGGATAGAGCACAGAGGGCCAGATGGAAGGAGATAGGGAGGGGAGGAAGGAAGGGAGGGAGGGAGGGAGGGAGGGAGAGAAAGGAGAATAAAAGAGAGGACAGGAAGGAGGGCGAGAGACAAGACATACTGGCCCGGTGCAGAGCCGGCTGTGGAGGCTGGGTGTCGGGCTGGTCTCTGCGGGCCTCAGGGTGCAGACGGACAGAGGGAGGTAGACGGGGAAACAGAGATCAATTCTGTCAGAACTGGGTTCATACCCCCGGGGCCGGGGAACTGGGCTGGCCAGGGAGAGAGTCAGAGGAGGGGGGGAGGGGAGCGCTGCTGCTATTTATAGCCTTTTATTCTACACTTAAATGTTACACAGAAAGAGAAAAGGAGATGTAGGCGAGCACGATACATAGATATTTGTGTTTGAACATCTGTGCATGTGAAAGTACCGCATATGCATATTTGCACTCATAAATCAGTCAATATAAAGGGTTGTTGCCTCTAGAAGGACACGCGCCGACAGCTAAAGCATCCTTTTGTCATTGCAGGGGAAGAGTCATACATCGGAGCGAGACAGACAAAGACGGAGAGAGAAAGAGCGAGGTAACCCTGCCTTGTCCCCAGCACCGGGGGGAAATCTCCAACTCCAAGGTTAATTAAGCACTGGAAATGAGATCAAGAAGCTTTCCCTTTCCGACTCATTAACCAATCACAACGCTTCTTCAAAACAGTTCAGCACTCATCTCAGAGTGCAGAATAATTGTCTGTCAATGCGGATCAAAAATCAAATCACGCGATAGACGGGGACTAGCTCGGGCAACAGCCGGGGGCGTGTTGTGTGGACGTCCACACAACAGGAACTAATGACTGCAGTAAAGAGCATGCTAAAGATTGGATTGTGAAGGTGCTCGTTATTGTTGCTATCTTTGAATCTGGACTGGAAAAGACTGGAAACCTTGAACGAGCCGAGGTGTCATGGCCAGCTAATACCCACTCTTCTTCTAAAAGAGCTTCTTCAAATGCTCCTCCAGAGTAATCCTGGGAAAAAGAAAAGACTTTTATATTATTTCACCCTGGTAAAAACCACTATTGAGAGAGTCCGTGTTTGTGATTCTATAAGAGAGTCCGGCACAATATGTCATCACAGTAATTTAAGGCCCATGTCAGCAGCTTTTGACCCCAGATCAGTAGTTCTATCACAGCCACACAGCCACAGGGTGTTTCACCAACGTGTACTCTGCTACTGACAAGGTCACTGCACAAAATTCTTTTACACAGGAGCAGAGATCAAGGCTTCATATTATGAACATCACTGCAGTGTTCCAGCACGTTACATATACTGAACATGGCCGACACTGTAAGGAAAGAAAAACGATGAGAGGATTGCTAGGCATCAAATCTGTGCTTATGATTGGTGTAATTTTGTAAAAAGAAAGTGTCGCTGGAGGATAATCCAGGGCAAACGCTTCCATTTATTCCCTTAAAGCTGTAGTAGGCTGAATGTTTTTGGCATCATTGGGAAAAAATCCCATAATAACCTTTCAGCATATTGTAATTGAAGTGTTCTGAGAGAACACTCTCGCTCTCAATGAAATGACCTGTGATTGGTCAAAGTCTCCCGTCACGGGCTAGATGTTCTAAAGCTGAAAACAGAGCCATGAGGAGGAGCAGAAGTCTAGTTTTCTCTCAGAACACTTGAATTACAATATGCTGAAAGGTTATTATGGGATTTTTTGCCAATGATGCCAAAAAATATACTGACTACTGCTGCTTTTAACAGGAGGCAGGGAAAATAGATTGCATATTTTGTTGTTTATTACATAATGTTGCTATAGTAGCCCTTCATTGATACCAACAGTCATATTTCTCTCTTATGCAGTTAATTGTCAGTGTTTAGGTCTGCATTCTACAAACCACTTAGACTGGCAGAGGCTTTTAGCTCTTTTAACTGTTTATCCAATACTTTAACACCAAGGGAGAAGGAGGTGCTGAGGAGCAGGTGAGGAGGGTAGTGGCCAGGGGCCCTTTATTGATCAGCACTTCTTAAGAAGTCAATCAATCAGTCAGGTGAAGTCCAGTGAAAGGCTGGTAAGTAATAAAGTTCGCAGGATTTCAGCATCTCTGCCACTGAGGAGTAAAAAGAAGTTAGCAGCGAACAGTGGTGAGAGGAGGCAGCCGAGGAAACAGAGGAGTGATGGGCAGAGACCCAAAGTGAATTGGCCTAGGGCTAGTGAGGAGGACATATGGACAACTGTTAATTCAGATCTGAGAGGTGTGCTGGAAGGGCTGGAAGGGACAGATGAGAAGGAGTTAGAGAAGATGGGAGGTTTAATTTATGAACATGGTGTGGGAAGGTCTGGGGTTTGGTGAGAGTAGGAAAAAGTTTGCTCTAGAGGTAGTAAAGTCAATGCGGCAACAGGAGATTGATCGGCTCATCTGAGAGCGAAGGGTAACCCAGGAGGCAGTGGAGGATTTGAAGAAACCTCAAATCTAGGTTGGCAACTTAAAGGGTAATTTTGGTATTTTTCAACCTGAACCCTTTCCCAAGCTTTTGTGTCTAAGTGACTAATGGGAACATCAATCTTTGAAATTGGTCCGGTATTGAGCGCTGTCAATTTACGTCCACTAAAAGTACTTGTTTTTGACTGAGTGGCTCAGATTGTCATTATAAGTGTCTGACAACATTATGGAAAGGACCCTACAGAGGAAATACAATCTTTTTCTTTATCTTTCGCTTGATCTGGTCTGTTTGTTATTGTGTATAACCAAGTCTCACTCAAGGAGAAGTCTTGTTCTGAATCTTATCCACTACTTTTAGCTAACCATTTAAACAATGTAACCATTATTTAGCCAACTATTTCAACCATTTATCCATTACATTTAACTAGCTATTTCAACCATTTATCCATTACATTTAACTAACTATTTCAACCATTTATCCATTACATTTAACTAGCTATTTCAACCATTTATCCATTACATTTAACTAGCTATTTCAACCATTTATCCATTACATTTAACTAACTATTTCAACCATTTATGCATTACATTTAACTAACTATTTCAACCATTTATCCATTACATTTAACTAGCTATTTCAACCATTTATCCATTACATTTAACTAACTATTTCAACCATTTATCCATTACATTTAACTAACTATTTCAACCATTTATGCATTACATTTAACTAACTATTTCAACCATTTATCCATTACATTTAACTAGCTATTTCAACCATTTATCCATTACATTTAACTAACTATTTTAACAAGTTATCCATTACTTTTAGCTAGCTATTCACCATGTATCCACTACTTTCAACTAACTGTTAAGACAACTGTTGCATAAAATAATGAATTCAATAATACTTTACCTATATGCAGGGCCAGCCCAATCTTTATTCTGTTGTAGACGACGAATAACTCATTTTGGAACAAAACTGTGCTTGTTACTGCAGCATTTTGACTCCATCCACAAGAGTCTGTGTTTTGAACAAATCAATTTCTGCACTTTATCACACTGTCAGAAATTACAAGGAATGGCTCGGTAAACTACTTGGCTTAGAGACACTGAGTTTTATGCTAGTATAACTAATTTTGTTTGCACTGTATAATACTTAAGAAGAACTCCCTGCAGTATTAGTGTGTGACATGCAGAATAAATGGAAGAAGCGAGAATTTCACAATGACTTCTATTGTATAACCTCATTTTAAAATGAGGTTTGTCCATACATGATTATAGATTCTAAATGTATGAGAATAGGGAGATGGGATGTGCCGCGCTCTATATTGTTATTCAGACTAAAAAAGCTACGCATGAGTAAAACAGGATGTGGATTTAATAAAAAGAGAAAAAACTGTGAGGTAAAAGGGCAAAAGATGGACTAGATAATCCACTGTCTCTCTCACACACCTATCTGCTGTTGTTCATTTGTCTCAATTAGTGAGCATCCACTCAGGCTGTACCGTCTGCAAATTCATCTCGCATAGCCATCTATTGGCTTTATTGTTTCTATTTTTCTTCTCTCTGCCTCTTTCTTCATTTATTTTGTTTTAATTTTCAAGTTGAGTGCATTAATATCTTACATTGCGTAAACACAATTACTGAGATAATGTTATGATTACTGAACGCAAGTCAAACGTTCTCCTGAATATTTCAGATTTAAAAAATACTTGTCGAGGGTGAACTATCAGATATCACAGGACTGTTCTGAATGACAGTACCTTAGTACATGGCAGTCTGCCACGTTCTGCAGCTAAATAAGGAATCACCTTAATTCAAGTACATAACCTCAGGAATACCACTTGGTGACATTGATGCAGAGACATATTGACACGGTTCACTACAAATTGACTCGCATGGAAGCAGGACACCAAGTCCTCGCATAAAGTGCAAAGAGACACAGCCTTTAATGTTCCACTGGTATTTGCGTTTCATTGTGAATTGTAACTGTAAAAGTAATGGTAGGTGTGAGCCGTGTGCTGCACAGAGTGAGTGCAGCTGTGGCGCAGGGAGTGACCATTAAATCGATAAACGACTTACTCTCCTAAATAGGCAGCAGATCTTTATATATATAGTTTTTTATCTCTAAAAAAGATCCATCATGTGTTTGTTGGTGATGGTTCTAAATGGTGTGCATGAGCAATCATAGAAAATGCTTGTTCTTTCTCGCTTGCCTCTTTTTTCCTCTGTAATGGAAAACAGAAGCAGCAGCAGCTGGGTGGTCAACTGTTGTCCTTCACATCCCAGTGACCAGCTCACACTCATCACTGTGCATTACTTTATCAAGGCTTGACGCCAGCCGACACATATGCACGCAAACTGTAACCTCGCATTTACAGGGAGTGGGCAGAGTTTTAAAGAAACAGCCCTACATACTGTTAACAGTTACCAAAATAGAACATCATATTATGCATCACAAAGGCAGTATTTGCTGCATTGCCTTCTATTAAACAGGTGCTGTTTTTTCCATTCTCTGTGCATAACACATAGAATGCCTTCACCAGCTCTGGTATAATAGCTCTGGCTTCTCAACATACCACTATAGACATTTCCATAACAGACCATTTTGACCTGTCAAAGCAGGAAAAAGCACATGTGTTGATGTGTAATTGTAACATGAATGATGGTTGTATTCCATTAAGGTGAGACACATCCCAGGTTTTGGTATTGTACATGCTGGCTCACTGGAGAGGCTTCCTGGGACACTAATGGAACAAAGCCATCATTAATGTCAGTGCTTCCAGAAATACACAGAATATACAGAAACTACAAATGTTGCTCCTTATTTTAGATGTATAAATAAGCAGCTGTTTGCTAATAACTTCGCCAAATCAACTTTTAAAGTGATAATATGTCAGTATGTTGTGTCTGCAGTAGGCTGCGAAATATTTAATCGTGATTGTTAGATAGATAAGATAGATAGATAGATAGATAGATAGATAGATAGATAGATAATTAGATAGATAGATAGATAGATAGATAGATAGATATTGATCCCGAGGGAAATATCAAGTTTCCAGCATCACAGTTCCATAGTGCAAACATGTCAATAAACAGGCACAAGTTAGTAGTACAAAGTATAAAAAAATATACCAGATATAAAATACCAGGAGATGAAGAAAACTGTTAAAACTGAATATAGTGCAAGGTAACAACTGAGATACAGGCCTATTGTCCATGATTAATCACGATTAATTGCAAATTAATCGCACATTTTTTATCTGTTCAAAATGTACCTTAAATGGAGATTTATCAAGTATTTAATACTCTTATCAACATGGGAGTGGACAAATATGCTTCTTTATGTAAACATATGTATATATTTATTACTGGAAATCAATTATCAACACAAAACAATGACAGATATTGATCCAGAAACCCTCACAGGTACTGCATTTAGCAAAAAAAACAATATGCTCCCAATCATAACATGGCAAACTGCAGCCCAACAGGCAACAACAGCTGTCAGTGTGTCAGTGTGCTGACTTGACTATGACTTGACCCCAAACTGCATGTGATTATCATAAAGTTGGGCATGTCTGTAAAGGGGAGACTCGTGGGTAGCCATAGAACCCCATTTACATTCACTGATCTGGAGGTCAGAGGTCAAGGGACCTCTTTGAAAATGGCCATGACAGTTTTCCCCCGCCAATATTTAGCGTAACTTTGGAGCATTATTTAACCTCCTTCATGACAAGCTACTATGACATGGTTGGTACCGATGGATTCATCAGGTTTTTTAGTTTTGTATGATACCAGTATCTTCACTCTAGTTGTAAGACTATCCCTGAACAACCTTCGGAACATAGATTGCGTTAAAACAAATTTGTGTTAAGGCAGTGTTATTGCGTTAAGTCTGACAGCCCTCGTTTGCAGCTTTTCCCCTCTTCTCCCAAGTGGCCAAAGACAAATTAGTTATTGCAGGTTTAAACCTGCAATAACTAATTTGTAAGGGAAAGATTGTGGTTGTAGCAAATGCACCATGGTTAAGGTATGGTTGGCAACTAAACCATTAGTTGAGGTTAAGGCTATGGTTAGGTGATCAATCGTCCACTTCAGACATGATTCTCAGGGATACTGAGCTGCAGCATCAGACAGCTCAGGAGAACTCTTTTCTCATTTATTTCTGAGTTGGACTTTCTTCACAAATACAATCATCTCATCAGTCAGAATCAAGAGGTAGGCCAGCCAAGGAGAGAACCATCTTCTCTATGTTAATCTAGATGCTTTGAATTCACCCTGTTCACCTAAGTAAAACTTGGGTGTCATCCACTGACATTCAGAACATTCACCCGCCTACAAACAGCAAGAAGTCAAACATAAAAAGCATCAGATTAAAATACAAACTCTCATTAAAAACACCTGGATGCTAGTTTTGAAGGATAAGTGCACTCTTCCTCTCTCGTCTATTGCACTACAGTACTAGGTGAAAAAATGTACTGTCTTTGTGCCGCATGATATCTAGGTATAAATATACAAGATGTGCAGTAGTTCTCAACGCTGTTTGGAATGATGGATGTGTGACTTTGCCCCGTGGAACTGATTTCAACAGGTATCGCCGCATTTCATTTTTTTGGCCATTATATAATTGTAAATGAGATAAACATAATTGTCCCCTCCAGGCCCACAGCGAAGTTGAATGTCTCTATTAATGTCCTATGGAGGGGAAAGGACAGTGTTTATGTATGGGGGGGTGGTTCCTCCCCGCCGGTTTATTCACATTCCTCTCACCGCAATTCTCCCCTCGACACACCATTGGAGTCCCTCCAGCAAAGACCATCTGTATTGTTTGTGTGTGTATAAAGTGTGATATTGGTCATTAATATTTCATGCTCTCTGTCTGGGTGGCTCCCTACATGTACACAGTGCATGTGTGTTTATACATGAGAGGAGGGACTGTGCTTGTGGTGTGAAGCTGATGTCTTGGTTCGTTGTCACACAATTTGAGTTCCAACCTGACCTTTCATGTCCCCAATTGGATGAAGCCCCTCCAGGGATTAACCAATCACGGGGCCCCGCTGAGCGGAGATTAAATCAGCCTCCCAGAGCTGCCAAGTGATCAGAGAGGATCCATCTCACACAAACACACTAATTCTCTCCCTGTTAATATATCGGTCTCTCTCTTCCCATCTTCACTCCTTCTCAATCTTTCTGAAATCATACAGTGCGTTTCCATTCACCCGCTTTGGGTCGCAGTTTCAATTTGTGCATAAAAAAGAGACCTAGCTGGAAACGCATGGAATTGGAAAAAAGGTCAAAATGTCACAGAAATGTTTTTGCCCTTGGCTGAGGTGGAAAAGTTGGTGTGTTGATAAAAAACTCAATTTGACAACATGCAACGGAAACAGACTTAAAAGTCACTCAAGCTTCCGCTCCTCTGAAGAGAAACATAAGATCTGTGTGTAAAGTTCCTCAAATGAATACATCAAACCAACATAAATGCCATATTTCCATCATTTCTACATGGTTTCCACCTTTGAGGTTTGATTGGCGTGGTTTTAATGATGTCATCTCATTGTGCCCTCTTCTTCTGCAATATTTTAATGGCACCTGACTGAGAATTAGAGCCACCAACTGTTTAATTTTTAATATTCTCATAACAGTAGCGTGTGGAAACATGCTTTAATTAGCATTTTCTTTTGCAGATTTTCTGGAAATGAAGTAAAACTTTGTTCTCGGTTTGAATGGAGAGCTGACTATAGCTTGTATGGTAGAAGCTACTTAGGATGGGTGTCAAATCTTAACACGTTCTGAGTACTGACCAAAATGTGTCTAACATTGAATATTGAAAAGTGTCAAGTACTGATACTATAAATTTGGCCTCTAATGCTTGGTCAGATTATTGTGTTGTATGTATGTTTAAGATACTTGCTTACACTTCCTGATCTAAATCAGGAACTGTTCTAACTCTTGACTATGGCTTCGTCTGAAATCTCCTACTATGTACTACATACCCAACATGTGTACGATCGTTCAACTTACTTGTGTGTGAACAAACAGCAGTTTGTATCTTTTGGGACGCAACTAAGCTGTAATTTAAGTCGTCACTACCTGAGAGCCTCCTTGCCTGTTGGAGACGTGTAACGAGGGTAACCCGTACCAACCTCATGTGACCAAAATGACGATTTGTGAGAATCAAAGTCTGAATTAATTTAAAATATATATTATGCCTTAGCAAAGTGAAATCTTATACTTACACTTAATTGAAGCGTTATTGATGTTACAGAGCTGTCTGTCAACATCTGTGGTGAACACTGTCCGTCACTACCGCATTGAATTTTGGGATATTTATGCCGCCAGGTCCAGGGGTGCATACTGTAATATTTCAGTGGAAATAGTATGCAATTCACGTACTATTGGTTTCATACTAAGGTTTTGGACATTGTTTTTAGCGTACTAAATAGCATGTTAGTCTGGAATTTCGGACGCAACCCAGATGTTATGCAGGCCCAGTTCTTTATCTAACACTGATGTATCGATACATTTGGCTTATTCTGTTACAAACTTTTACAATTTCACGAATGCCTGCCAATGTGCGATTCAGTGATCTGTATTTATAGTACAGTGAAAAGCACTGAAACTAAGCTAGTATGTGGAGGCTATGTTCTGATGACTGAGGCATGCGATTTAATGTTTTGCACGTTGTATACAAGCATGCATATATGCCTACTGGAACATGATGATGAAATCCACACAGGTACAGTGTATCAGGAAATAACAGTAAATACATTTTACTATACAAATAGAAATAGCAGCGGTATATTTAATGCATTTGCTGTGAAAAAAGGCAAAACACAAGATAAAAAGTGAGCCTCAGGCAGCCACCTCTCCTCTGGCTCATTTTGTTGCTTTCCCTCTTTCTCTTCCTCTCCCGTCCTCCCAGTTTCTAATCCCTGTTATCTATTTGATTGACCAAACCCTTTAATCACATAGCTATCTGGAGGATGGAATGGCAGTGGCTAGATAATTAGCTGCTAGATAATGGATGCCTTTTTTTTCCAACAGCCACCCTCTCCTCCCTCGTTCACTGGTCATTCCTGGAACAAGGTTTATAGTTAATTGACTATTCATCACGAGCCATCTGATGCTTGCCGAGAGTTGCTTTCGCCAACATTCTCCACTTTTACTTCCCTGCATACAGATACACAATCACACAAAGGTGGGAATGAGCAAGCACTCTCACAGTAGGGTGTTAAACGCACACACATGCACAAAGACATGATTGTGCACACAAGTACAAGCACAGACATTGACAGGCATGTCAGTATTCCCTTGTGGGCCAGCTCATCTACAGTCATACTGAAGGTAGCAACTATTTAGTCAGTTTAGAGGTTGATTCTGTGGTAAACAATGAATCAAAAACAAAGCACCACGACATGGCACCTGTCAAGGTGTGTGACCTTTGACAATTAGCAAAGCACAGATTGAGTGACCTTTATCATGACACAAAGTGAACTATTACTAAATCTACTGTCAAAAGCTATAATGTGTAGATTTGTGTACTTGCCTTTGCATAGACGCACAGGTAGAGCGACAGAACATTGGAGTAGACGTCAGCGGTACCTCAGTGTTCATCTGTATGAAAGTATAACACTTGGTTGGAAGTTTGAGCCGGTTATATTGCTGTGATTGTTACATATTTCAATTTCTAAATTAAATTTCTCTCATTGATCTTCTTTTAGTCTTGCTTGCCCAACTCACAGCTACCAGCCGTGATATGGAGTCTGCTCTTGTGATCTTTTCCAAGGGTTGTTCCTTCTTTTCCCTGTTAAAGGTTCAGTTGAAGTTTCTCCTCGTCCACTTGACTCTATCGTTTTTTTTGTAAAGCTCTTTGTAGACTAAGCTTAATATAAGTGCTACATTAAGAGCACTTTTAAAGCTTCAAGTTATTGTGGTTGTTTGTTAGTTTTTATGTTGTTGGTTTGTGGTTGGTATGGTTGTTTTGTTGTTGGTATGGTTGGTTTTTGTTGTTTTTATGTTAGTTTTGTGCTGATGTGATTGTTTTTATGTTAGTTTTGTGCTGATGTGGTTGGTTTTGTGCTGGTATGGTTGGGTGTGATTGTTTTATATATGGTTTTGGTGCTTGTTATGTATGATTTTATAATGGTTTTGTACTGGTATGTTATAATTGTTTTTTTGTTAGTTTTGTGATGATACTGTTTGTTTTTATGTTGGTATTGTTGGTTTTGTTGTTAGGTATGGTTGGTTTTGTGTTTGTATGGCTGGTTTTGTGTTGGTATGGCTGGTTTTGTGTTGGTATGGTTGGTTTTGTGTTGGTGTGGCTGGTTTTGTTGTTGGTATGGTTGGTTTTGTGTTGGTATGGTTGGTGTTGTGTTGGTGGTGGCTGGTTTTGTTGTTGGTATGGTTGGTTTTGTGTTGGTATGGCTGGTTTTGTTGTTGGTATGGCTGGTTTGTGTTGGTATGGCTGGTTTTGTGTTGGTATGGTTGGTTTTGTGTTGGTATGGTTGGTTTGTTGTTGGTATGTCTAGTTTTGTATTGGTATGGCTGGTTTTGTGTTTGGTATGGCTTGGTTTTGTGTTGGTATGGCTTGTTTTGTGTTGGTATGGCTGGTTTTGTTGTTGGTATGGCTGGTTTTTGTGTGGTATGGCTGGTTTTGTGTTGATATGGCTGGTTTTGTTGTTGGTATGGCGTAGTTTTGTGTTGGTATGGCTGGTTTGTGTTGGTATGGCTGGTTTTTGTTGTTGGTATGGCTGGTTTTGTGCTGGTATGGCTGGTTTTGTGTTGGTATTGTGGTTTTGTTGTTGGTATGGCTGGTTTTGTGTTGGTATGGCTGGTTTTGTGTTGGTATTGCTGGTTTTGTGCTGACATGGCTGGTTTTGTGTTGGTGTGGCTGGTTTTGTGTTGGGTATGACTGGTTTGGTATTGGTTATGGTTGGTTTTGTGTTGGTGTGGCTTGTTTTGTGTTGGTGTGGTTGGCTTTGTGTTGGTATGGCTGGTTTTGTGTTGGTATGGCTGGTTTTGTTGTTGGTATGGCTGGTTTTGTGTTGGTATGGCTGGTTTTGTGTTGGTATGGCTGGTTTTGTTGTTGGTATGGCTGGTTTTGTGTTGGTATGGCTGGTTTTGTGTTGGTATGGCTGGTTTTGTTGTTGGTATGGCTGGTTTTGTGCTGATATGTCCAACCAAATATTGCAAACAGGCGCGTTTGCTTTCCGCTTTGATACCAAATCCTCCTCCATCTCTCAGTCTGTCAACTCTCTCGTCAACATGTAATATGAAATATGACACCTGCCGCTCTGAGCTGACTCGTTCAACTTCACTGTCAGATTGAAGCGTCCGTCCGTCCGACTATCTATTGATAACATGACGCAAAAATGAATTAAATAGGTTTTATTTCTGTAAAAAAAAAAGCAAGACGACGGTGCTTCACCTACTGGTCTGAACTCAGAGCGCCGTCATCTGTTACAAACAAAACACTGAAAAGACGAGAGAATGCAGATCAGTGTTTTTATGACTAGATATACCTATGATGCCCTGATATCGTGATTCAGTTTTTCCGTCCTGACAATGCATATCGTCACATTTTTCTATCACGATATTTCGTCACATCCCTATTGGTTATGTGTTGGTTTTGTGCTGATATGGTTGGTTTTATGTTGTTTTCTTGTTGGTATGGTTGGTTTTGGCTTGGCTTTGTGCTGATATGGTTGTTTTTATGTTAGTTTTGTGCTGATAGGGTTGGTTTTGTGCTGCTATGGTTGGGTGTGATTGGTTTTATATGGTTTTGTGCTGGTATGAATGATTGGTTTTATGTTAGTTTTGTGATGATACGGTGGTTTTATGTTGGTATTGTTGGTTTTTGGGCTGGTAGAGTTGTTTTATATTCAATTTGTGTTGGTATGGTTGGTTATGTGTTAGTATACGTAGTTGGTTAGTTGGTTGGCTTAGGAATACTGTTTAGGATATTTAACCCAACAAAAAATATACATTTATCCATGTGGTCTTCCATTAAGTAGGGAAAGGCTGATGTGACAGATTTAACTTTACTTAATAGGTAAGAAATGTGTTTATAGGTTTTTGGCCTTTAGTTGTTTAAATGTTCTTGTCCATGGCTCTTGTGCAGCTGCAATCCACGATATGTAGCAGAGTTTTGGTGTACCAATGCACACTAAAAAGAAAAACAAGTACTCAGCGTTTCCCTACCATCCTGGGGAAAAAAAGGTCACACATATTGCTGCATGGCAGTATCCGTTGGGTCCTAGCACATGCACTTATCACATTTGCGGAGGGATTCTGGAGGTCTGTATCATGGTCTTGCATTATAAATCAGTCAAGAGAAGGGAAAATTAATATTTAGGGACATACCATAGATTTACCATAGGTAAAGCACCTAAAACTGGTCTGGCGATGCCACTGGTTACAAGAGGTTTTTTCCTCATCATGGGGCCAAAGTATTGCCCAGAGATCCTTCTTCAAGATCCTGCAGTTTCTGCCATCAGGCAAACAGAATGACATTCACATTTGTCCCACAATTAAAGTACAAGACTCTGTGGATAGCTACGGGATAAATTGCTCTCCTAATCGGGCAGGTGGGCTGCGAGGACTCTGGGCGTCAGAAGGCTTTAGATCATTCCATTTATTACCAAGTTGATTTAATCAGCACTGCCCGCTGATTTGATGATTGCTCTAATAAGCCGCTTGGTGGAATTGTTAATCTTTAGGGGAAAAGACAGCATTCAAAAAGTCTTTTAATACTGATACCGCACAAATAATTGCGAAAGCAAACATATGGAAATACCAAACAGAGAAAAAAAGTGTGATTATGAAGAGAGAAAAGGTGTGAATATGTAAAAGAGTGATAGAAAGAAAGAGGGAAGGTGAGAAGTAGACCTCCTGGTAAAACAATCTGCAATCTTTTGTAGAGAAAGTGGAAACTTGAATTACAGTTATCGTCTAGTATCATCTGAAACAGTGGCTACCTCCGGGTCTGAGAAGTGAAAGCCAACAACGTGAGAGTGCCTTAAACTTACATTATTTCTACACCAACCAGCAGGAGGCGACTCTCTCTGGTTGCTAAAAGAAGTCTGATTGTATAGAAGTCTATGAGAAAATGAGCCTACTTCTCACTTGATTTATTCCCTCAGTAAACATTGTAAAACATGAGTGCATGGTCTCAATCTCTAGTTTCAAGTCTTCTTCAATACAGCATGATGTTTCATTTAGTAAATGATGGTCCCATTTAGGAGTCAGATAGACCATAAAGCAGGGGATGCTTTAGGGTGGGGCTACCTTGTGATTGACAGGATGCTACCAAGGCGTTGTCCGGTCCTGGGAGGTTGTCCGTGTTTTCGTCATAGAACTCTAACCCTTTCACAGTGGGTTTTCAGGTCATGAAAGTTAATTATAGCCTTTTTGGTCGCATGAAAAATGTCTTATTCAGTGTTCGGTTTGTTCTCACCCTCTTGTGTCACTTCTGGTTGCAAAAAAACAACATGGTGACGGCCGAAATGCGGAACTCGAGGCTTCAAAACGGCAGTCCACGAACCAATTAGGGGACGTCACGGTGACTACATCCATTTCTTATATACAGTTTATGATCTGACTCAGTATTTAAACTGGCAGTAGGCAGCATATTTTTGGCATCATTGGCAAAAAAATCCATTCCACTTCTCATTTTACAGCTAAAACCGTGCACTACAAGATGATTCTGACAACATTTGAGGAGATAAATAAGCATTAACTTAACAGAATATTGATTCATATTTGATCAGCGTTGCCTAATTTGACCGTTTGGTCGGACTTCCGTGAGTGATTGACAGCCGGCTCTCATAGACAGCAGCTAGACAGCAGACCTCAGCTCAGCTCTTACTGCTTGTTTTCCTCCAGCTCTGGTGAAATCTTACAGATGCCGTTAGGAGCACCGGAGGACACCGGAGGACACAGAGGAACATGATTTTATTCAGGTTACATGTTTCATGTACTTCTGTCAGGATATAGTGACCGTTTTATAAAAAAATTAAACTTTTTTAATCAGGTTTGCTCCATCTGCCTACTGATGCTTTAAGACATACAAGAGATGCATTTTGCTTTCTGAAGTTGAAACTTTCAAGATAACAAACAGACAACACAATCTACATACATTATATATGCCGTGGTGTCATTTAGACTTCAGGTGAGGTTACTGTGATCAGAAACATACCAGAACAGCAGCTCGTTAACTTCACTCCATCATCCAATTTATTAGCACAGAACACAGCAAAGGGACAGTATGTCCAAAGGCTTTATGCTCCAAATACGCTTTTTCCATGCCTAATTACCACATACAGATTATTAATGAACAGTAGTTGTTGTCAACATGAGCTCCCGTGTGTGTGTGCGTGTGTGTGCGAGTGCATGTGCTTGTGTGTGTGTGTGTGTGTGTGTGTGTGTGTGTGTGTGTGTGATGCTCTGGCACTAAAACAACCCACAGACTGTGGTGAGAAGTCATGCAGAGAGAGAGTAGTGCGGGGTGGTGGAGGTCTGTCCCATCTGTCTCCCTCTAAGTGCGTACACACACACACACACGCACACTCGCACGCACGCACCACACACACACAACACACACATGCAGGAACACATAAATGATTCATTTATTTGATGGGATCTTTGTTCTTGAGTTGGTACCTGTATCTATCCATTATCCAATTTGTCTTTTAAGCCAAAACGTGTGACAGGTTGACAAATTTCTTTTCTATTTGATCTATTTTTTAGCAAATATAATTGGAGTCGCAGCTATTATTTACAGTAATTAATTATGCATGTGCCTTTTCTCATTGAAACAAAGCATTCTGTCTGTGTTTGTTCACATGGGAACGGTTTAAAATCTGCTAGTTAATCAGACTGATGCGAGTCTTCACGGGATTATTGTTACTTTGAACTAAACCGACATTGTGTAGTGCTTGCTTCCAATTGACTCTGGTGCAGTTTGTTTGTGGTGTGAAAGCAAAATTCAACAACCCCATGTTTTAGGAGTTTGACATTGGGATATGCAAAGTGACCCTGTCATCTTAAATACACACATCTCTCAGTAGTCCAAATGTCTTGGAATTTGGACATTTTCATTTAGGTCAGGTTTTGATTAACATGAGAGATTTAGGCTATATAGTGGATGGATGATGGAAACTGGTGATGTACACTACTGTAGAGGCTACTGATGGCAGCCACATCCCAATAGGACTGCAACCAATGGTAGCAAACGCCTACCATATGAGTTATTTGGTGCAACTTGGTGAAATTGATTAGTTAAAAGTTGTGTCCCAATACTACAGTACATATAAATGATACGGTTATACAATTAAGCTGTGTTTCCACTGCATGGTACGGCTTAAATGCTCCTATGGATAACATCATCATACATGAATACAACTGGGCTCATTGGATCCGCAAAAGTCTCAGCTTTACAATCACACCCAATGCATGTAATTCAAAAGACTGTTTAGGGACCCCAATATGCCAGAAATACTCAAATACACCATTGGGTACCCTTAGAACCCATTTTCATTCACATGTCTTGAGATCAGAAGGACAAGGGACCCCTTTGAAAATGGCCATGCTAGTTTTTTCCTAGCCTAACTTTGTAGCGTTATTTAGCGTTCTTCCCGACAAGCTAGCATGACATGGTTGGTACCAATGGATTCCTTAGGTTTTGTAGTTTCACGTGATTTCAGAATCTTCCTGCTACAATGTCCGAAAGACAGAATAGCGGCTGTGCCGTGGACTTTTAAGGGGTTAAAGGCCCTGAAAACATATTTTGTTTCTATCAGCGTCTTACTATGAGTGATGACTACATGAGCACACTACTTTCTGCAAAGTTAGAACAGTTTTAGTTTTTTGACATGAGAGATTTCAGTATTCTTGTTTTTCTCTGTGCTCTTCACAATGGTTTGAAGTGGGCGGGGCTCAGTTGGAAAAAGGTGATGTCAAGTACTCCTCTGCACCAATCAGGATCTGAACCAGACTGATGGCAGCTGTTGGGATGTTTGGTCACTGCTAATGAAGTCTGATGAAACCACATCCACACAGTCCTGATTAAGCAGATTAACGAGTTTTTGAGCATTAAACGCTTAATAAAATAATACCTAAAAAAAATGTATAACAAGATAGATAAGATTATTTTATTAGTGTTATTATTTATTTTTAACAAAATACTAGTACATCCATTTCATGATTTCATGTGTTTTGAGTATGTTGTTGATTGACACTATTTCTTTTTTTTTTAAACTCTTTTTTTTATTTGAGAAACAAAGAACATGAGGTCATCATGGGTGTTACAATATCAAATCACAGTACATTTTTGTAAATACATCTTAATATAAAATGTCACACTTCAATCAACGGTGTAAATACACAATCCATTTTTCCCATTACTCAATACTTTTTTCCAATTCCAAGCCTTAAAATAAATGTGAGTCTTTCATTACAATACACTTGATTTACAATACCCCGCCATTGTTCTAATGTTGGAGGATCAGTCTGCAACCACTTTCGCGTTATGGCTTCTTACTACTTGCCAGGAGAGTCTTTATTAAATATTTATCTTTGTGAAAAACAATTCTGGCAATTTTCCCAAGTATAGTGTAATGAATGAGTATTTTAACTTATTCCAATTATTTTATGGATCTCAGTTGCCACCTCTTGCCAATATGGCTGTATTTTAGGGCATGCCCAAAAAATATGGAAATGATCAGCCATTGAGGTTCCACATTGCCTCCACAGAAGCCCCGGCTCTGCGTGTCTGTTTGCAGTGCTGTTAATTTAGGAGTAATGAAAAATCGCGCTAACGTTCTTCCATCCAAACTCCCTCCAGGATCCCGAGGGTTGTAGTAAATAGCCTGAGTCTCACAATATTTCTGTCCAGTCCTCCTCTGTTATTTGTGAGTCTGACTCTTTCTTCTCCATTTTTGTTTAATGTAGTTTGTAGAGTGCTTCTTAGAGTCTTGTATACTTCCATATAGTTTATGGAAACCAACTTTTTGCTTCCTCATCTTTTGTATATGCATCAAGAATATAGTAATCAAATTGTATTCGTTTGTTTTTATGCTTTGTATTTTTTTCTTAAAGTAATCTCTAACGTGCAGGTCCTGAAAAAGTCCTGTTTTTCAATCCCAAGATGTATCTGCTAAATCCTGATAGCTCTGTAGTTGACCTTTTGAGGTGACTGAAACAAAAAAGACGTGTACCTCTCCCAATCCACAGTTTAAATCTCCCATCCAACATTGCAGGCTCAAATCCTGGATCATACGCTACCCAAACCCAAGACCCCCGCATGTTTCTCCAATTGTAATTTCTTCAGCAGCCTAAACCACAGCTTAACTGAAAATAGGGTCCACTGGTTTAATCTGTTATAGCTCCTTTCAGCCTGACTTCTGTTACCTAGTATTGACTGTATTGGAGTATTTATCTGTTTTATTTCCAATGTCTTCCATTTGGATTCATAGTTTTGGTGCACACCAACACACTAAAGGTTCAATTGGGCAGCGTAATAATAATCCTGCAGGCATGGTAGGGGCTCTCCCTCCCTTCCCCTTTGACAATTGTAGTGTCCTTGACTTTACCCGAGGTCTCCTGCTGTTCCAGATGAACCCCGAAATCATCCCATCCCATTCGTTAAAATTGTTTTTGGGGTACTTCCAAAGGCAATGACTGGAAAAGATAGAGTACCGCGGTAACATGTTCTTTTAATTATTTCTATTCTACTACTCATGTCTAATGGGAGCAAACGTCCATCTAGAAATATCTGATTTTATCTCTTTATTGATAGGACCGTAATTGCTTTCAAAGAGTTTTGACATGTCTTTTGTTAAATTTATTCAAATATTTTATTGAGGGGGGATTCCATTTAAAGTGATATTTCCTTCTCATATCTTGAGGGGGTATGAAAAATTAAAAAAGTGAGAGCTTTGAGTTTTTTGGATATTTAATTTATATCCAGAGTATGAAATTATATGTTTTTAGAAGGCTCCATCAATTTAGGAATACTAGATTCAGGGGCTCGCAAGGACAGCAGGACATCATCAGCAAACATACAGATCTTATGGTTCTTCCCCTCTGATTGTATAACCCTTTTATACATCCAAGTCCTCTCTAACTGCTTGGCAAGGGGTTCAATATACAATGCAAACAGAGCAGGGCTCAAGGGACAGACCCCTGGCGCGTCCCTCTTTCTAGTTGGATTGTTGCGACAGGTGTCCGTTAACCTTAATCTTGGCTATTGGACAGAAATATAGCGCTTTAATACACTTAATAAAACCATCCTTAAAGCCAAACCTGGCAAGCACCCTGTACAGATATTCCCAACCCACTGAGTCAAATGCCTTTTCGGCATCAAGGCTGACCAGCATTGCATTTATATTTTCTGTTGTAATATGGCTCATAACTTGTAATGTTTCTCCTTAAATTATCCTGTGTCTGTCTGTTTTGTATGAAACCTGTTTGGTCTAGATCTACCAAACTCTGGTAGATGACCTCTAGCCTCTTAGATAGGATTGAAGCAAATAATTTATAGTCTACATGTTTAGGACTGATATTGGTCTATATGACTGCATTCCTTTTTATCTTTTCCCTCTTTTGGAATTATTGAGATGACTGCTTCTCTCCATGATTGCGGGGGCTTCTCCTGATTCTCAATGTATGATTTAAACAGGTTAAGCAGTATAGGTATTGATTTTGGTCTAAAATGCTTTATACCATTCAGACGGATATCCGTCTGTGCCCGTTGCCCGGGGCCTTACTTGATTTCAACCTTGAGATAGCACTGTCCATTCTTCTGCTGTTATGTCCAGCCATCATTGCTTTCATTCTGTTGTTCTCCTATAGATGGTAAAATCCAATGAGTTTAGAAATCTCTCCATTGGCTAGTGTATCTGCCCTTGCCGTTGGGTATAAAGATCTTTGTAGTATAGTTTCAAAGGATTGTTGAATTGTTTTCTATGTCACTGCAGTCATTTCGTGTTCTAGGATTCCTGATTTTGTAGATTGTATTCTTTGCCTGTTGTTTTCGTATTCTCCAGGAGAGGAGTTTCATTGCTTTAGGTCCTGTCTCGTAGTATTTTTGTTTGACAAACTTGAGTTGCTTTTCTATTTCCTCATCATATATCCCATTTATTTCTTGTTTAACTTTGTTTAATCTCGTCAATATTTGTGGGTCTCTTTGTTTTGTATGTCTGATCTCCAAGGACTTCATTTCTTCTTGTAAATCGGTTAATCTTTTCTGTTTTTCCTTTTTCCAGAAAGCTGTGACAGCGATAATTTTACCTCGAATCACAGCCTTTGCTGCGTCCCATAAAGTATTTGGGGAAACTTCTCCATTGTCATTATTTTGAAGATACATTTCAAATTCGTTCTGAATCTGTTTCTGGACTGTTTTGTCATTTAAAATACTTGTGTTGAGTCTCCAGAGTGTATTTTTTTGTTGATTAACTAGATGTAAAGATAAGTATACTCCTGAATGGTCAGATACATCCCTAATCCCTATATTACAATTTTTAATTCTATGTCTGTCTGATTTATACATAAATAAATAATCAATTCTTGAGTACATAGAGTGGCATGAGGAGTAGTAAGTATATTGTCTTTCCGATGGATGAAAATCTCTCCACACATCAATCATACCCAGTTCCTTGAGCATCCGCTGGACCACTGTGGCATTTGGATGTTTCTTTTGGGATGGGTTAGTTGTATCCAGTTTAGGATTAATTTGAACGTTCAAATCTCCACCACATATTAGAGTACCATATGATTCTGTGGCTATCAAGTTAAATATCTTCTTAAAAAAGGATTTGTTACTCCCTGGCGGAGCATATACATTAAATAGTGTTACCTCTTTATTATCTAGTTTTCCCCTGACTAGGACATATCTCCCCTCCTTATCCTTGATTTCAGACATAAATTCAAAATTTACTGAGTTTGGGATCAGAATAGCCACACCTCTCCTCCTTCCAGATTTATGTGATGAGTAGTAAGTATTTTGGAATCCAAGTTTTTTCAGTTTATCATGTTCTGGTGGAGAGAGGTGGGTTTCCTGCCAATATATTACCTGCATCCTTTCTCGTTTCATTTTAGCAATGATTTTACTCCTTTTAATCGGATTATGCAACCCATTGACATTAAGTGTAACTATCCTGTAGTCCTGATACTGCATGCGTTTAATTCAAATCCTGTGCACTTGTGTAACCTTACCCATGACATCCTAGTAAATACAATGAACAATGTATATGAACCATCATAATAGAACAAGAACATACAACAAAGAAAAGAAAAAGACTTCCAAGTCCGAGGTTTGAATAAAGCCTCAAATTGAGAGGGAATCCTTGAGTCCATCAAGGGCCTCCCCTCAGTGCAAAAGAAAATACTCTGCACAGGTAATGTTCAGAACTGTTCCCAGTCGGCCGGTATAAAGATTCAACTTAGGCAAGCTCCAGGAGAAATTATATCAAATGTCTTAATAAACTGGTTGAAACTAAAATAGCAGAGTGACCTCTTAGTTTAAAACAATATGACTTTGTCTCTGTTGTTTAGTGGCCCAGTGTCAATGCCACGGTATCACTGTCAGTCTACTCATAACTGGGCCGTCCATTGTAATTTCGAGGTCGGATTTTACATTTATTTTATCAGTCATTCAAGTGACTCATCGTGGAGGTGTATGGCTCCATCCACTATTCCCGGGGGGTTGCGTTGAAAACTCCGTAGTCTCTCCCGTATCTGCTCTTGGTCCACAGCCCGGCGGCCCGCACCTGCCTTCTCCCACGTTGCTAGTCTCCGCTGTTTCACCGCTGCAGAGTCGGGCTCCTTGACGGGTCCTATGGAGAATCCCCTCTTCTTCAAATCTTTAGCCGCTTCTGCCGCGCTCTCGTAGGTGTGGGTACCGCTGTCAAAAAACACCTTCAGTTTGGCTGGATGTGGCGTTTGGAAACGGATTCCTTTAGCTTTAAGTTCCTTCAGTATTTCCACATATGCCTTTCTTTTCTTGAAAGTGTCGGAGGGATAATCTTGATCAAAATAGATCCTCTTCCCGTCGTAACGGACATCTTTCTTTCTCCAAGCAGTATGCATTATCTGCTCTTTCATTCTGAACTCGAGGAAGCAGATCACCAGTGATCTTGGTGGTGCATCGTTTGGAGGCTTTGGAGCGAGAGCCCGGTGGCAGCGCTGTATTCCGAGGTCCATCTCCGCTATCGGCGGGCCAAGCTCTGACTTTATAAGCTTTGTCACAAACTCCGGTAGGTTGTTCCCCTCAGATCCCTCCGGCACGCCGTATATGCGGAGGTTGTTGCGGCGAGAGCGAGCTTCCAAATCAGTTAGCTTAGCCTGCAGAGCCTCTTGAGTTTCCATCGTCTGGATAAGTGCCTCTCTCGCCGCTGCGTCCCATTCTTCAATACCGGCGATGCGTTGTTCCGCCTCCGCCACTCTGACTTTGGTGGCCTGCAGGTCACCTGTAGCTTCTTTGAGTTAATGGTTGATTTCTCCCCTAAACTTTTTCAACTCTTTCTTTATGTCTTCACAAAACGAGAGTCGGAATTCACTCATATCACTTTTCAGATCAGATCTGAGCGCCCGGATCTCATTGTAGATAGCCTGCATGTCCGAGCTAGCTACCGTCTCGTTAGCTTTCCCCGCCTCGCCGTTGTTGCCGTGACTTTCTTCATCGCCGTAGTTTTCCTCTGCTAATTCATTTTTCTCGCGTCTGGAGCCTGTTTTGCCTTTACTCTTTTTTTGCTTTTCCCCTTCCATGTTATACTTCAGTTTAATTTTATGTCTCAGCTATTTTTCTAAGGGGATTAAAACCGACCGATTGGGAGAGGTTCTTTCAAGTAGCCATCTGCTTCAGCGCCACACCGGAAGTCCGATTGACACTATTTCAATGCACAAAGGAGACATGGTACCACCTCACAGCAGCAAAAAAATATTAAATAAATTCGATCAAACTAAATAAACAAATATAATAAATGAAATTCAACATATATTAAATAATCTGAAAGAAAAAAAAACATGTTGCTTCTTCTGAAGTTGAATTGAAAGTGACATCACAAAGTTGGTTTGACTGTTGGCACACGTTACATCATTACAACACGATGTACTGTCAACAAAAGGATATTGATTAGTTGTTGCCTATTCAAACTACACAAACAGTATACTATGTATGTTAGTAGTATACCCGTATGAGTGTAGGAACACTGCATATTAATACATGTGCATTATAAAACAGAAAGAGAAAGGCGACGGGTTTGCAGCTACACTCTGATTTTAATTGGGCTTCTACATCAACAGTGCAGCTCTGTTAATAAATTGCTGGAAAATACACTCCAGTCTCACCCAGTATTTCACAGTACAGTGCACATGTTCCTTCATGCTAGCGATTGCTGCTGGGTTTCTTTGCATCTTTAGACTGTGTAATTTTATCACTGTAGAAAATAAATGTGTCATGGCTCCAATTGTATTTGAAATTGACTTAGTTTTAAAATACCATGTACAGATGTAAACAGCATGGTATATGTATATTCTTGTAGCGACAAGATAAGAAACAACAAAGAGCTGAAGAGTCATAATGACTGTGATAACTGCACCCGCTGTACCAATGCAGGGTGAAGATAACACGCTCCGTGTAACACATTCTGCCTTTGTTCTTCAATGGAGGGAGCACAATCAAGGAAAAAAAAAATTCCATTCACCATCATTGAGTCTCGTTAATAAGGAACATCATGCTGGTTTAAACAGGGAGATGGGTTTTGATGCCATCTCACACGCTGTCTTGATACAATCTTCACACAGCAGAGAGTACCTTCAGGAGAGGGTTTCTGAGAGCAGTGGTTAAACCGGGAACATACTGGGCGGGATGATGACGTGCCGCTAACGCACGACTGTTTATGGACCGACAAACTCATCGCACCAAAAACATGCAGTCCTCGCTAAGTTTTAAAAAATCTAAACAGGACAGAGAGGGGCATGGGCTAATACATGAGTTAATACATGAGCTAATACATGAGCTAATGCATGAGCTAATGCATGAGCTAATGCATGGGCTAATACATGAGCTAATGCATGAGCTAATGCATGAGCTAATGCATGAGCTAATGCATGGGCTAATACATGAGCTAATGCATGAGCTAATGCAAGAGCTAATGCATGAGCTAATGACAAACGCGAAGCATAAAGTAGTAGTAAGATGGAGCTCAGAAATGGAGGACCAACTTGTTAATTTGTGGCAAGAACACAAGTGTTTATTTAATGTTTCTCCATGACATCGGCCATTCTTTGTGAATTTTCAGTACAAAGTGCAAAAGCTAGTTTTTACTAAGTCACATTCGATCGCGACAGATTTTGCAACATTTCCTTATTTTTTAGTCGGGACTCTTGTTGTTCATGAATGAATCTGTTAGTGTGGTGTGCTGTTCTGGCTAAATCGTTGCTCAGCACACACTTTAGGAACAAAACTGTTAAAGCTGCAGTGGGTACAACTGGAACAAATATGATTCAAAAAAGTTATGTTTATAAAACGGTCACTATATCCTGACAGTAGTACATGAGACCAGTAATCTGAAATAAAATAATGTGCCTGTGTGTCCTTCGGTGTCATCCGGTGCTCCTAACAGCATCTGCAAGATTTCACAGACCGGAGGAAAACAAGCAGTCAGAGCTGATCTGAGGTCTGCTGTCCATCTGCCGTCTTTGTTCTCAGAATCATCTTGTAGTGTACTGTTTAGCTGTAAAATGAGAAGGTTTGTGACCTGGAAGCCATGTTGAGAACAGTTGAAGGAATACCAAGCCCCACCCACCAGCCGGAGAACAGCCAATAGGAACGCTCTCTCTCTCTGAAATGACCTGTGATTGGTCAAAGTCTCCCGTCACGGGCTAGATGTTCTAAAGCCTGAAAACAGAGCCATGAGGAGGAGCAGAAGTCTAGTTTTCTCTCAGAACACTTGAATTACAATATGCTGAAAGGTTATTATGGGATTTTTGCCCAATGATGCCAAAAACATTCTGCCTACTGCAGCTTTAAATCGAACATAACATGTCGTTGTGTGTGGGGTCTCCTACTTTTTCAACATCTGTTAAGATTTTGAAAAATCATTTGGTGTGGACAAGCCTTTCTGTGTTAACCGGTATACAATACACATCTTCCAGTCACACAATAAATGTTGATACAGTGTGTAAAATCTAAAAATAAGAAGCCCGCTAAAAGCCCTTGATTTTACCGGGGTCAGTTGGAGGCGGGGAGGTTACAGTGATGGGACATTTTATATTTTAAGGGGGGGGGGGCATGTCCCAATGGAACGATGTGGATCAAACCCTGTGTGAGGGTTACAACGCAGTCAAAAGTCTATAAAGAAATATGGCTGATGTGCCGACTGTGACATCATGACCCTGTGGAATAAATAAACACCCTGTGAATGTAAATGTGGATATGTGACCTTGTCTCCAAGACGTAGGGGGATGGCGACTTCCTGTTTTAAGTGCATGGACCCGATGCGCTCAAGTGATAATGTCACAGACGCCGCTGACCTTTTAATGCCTTCCCAAACATCCTCTCTCTCACATATCCACAGTGGGAGCGTGCTATCACACCCCCACAACATGCACATATGTCACATGTAAACTAATTCACATGTAGGCTCCTGTCCTGCTGTCTCATTGTCTCTCCCTCTCTCTGTTCCGTACACTACAGAGACTGATGTCTCCCTGAACTCTCCGTAGCCTCGGAGTGACACTGCACAGAGACAGACACACACCTTCAGGTACATGAACACACTGCCACGGTGTGAAGTGACCTGAGTCACACAGGGAAGGCAGCGTGGACATCAGAGGGTTGTGATGGGGGTTCTTGTCAGAGAGCCTGTTCTCACATCTGTCTCTGCCTTGACCTCTCCCTATGCTCTGAACTCATCACTGGCTACGCACAAACAGACCATGCAGATAGCTGGCAACTGAACCTATTAGAAATCACTGGACATGTCAGGACCAGCTAGGCCACAGTCATGAAGAAATAGGACACGCACACTGCCACATGCGCACGATTCGTCTTCTTTGGACAATTTCAAGAGCAATTAGTCCGTCCGTGCCGCCAGGGTTAGGCAGCGTATCTGGTTGCTGAGGACCCGAGGCGAAACACTGCTAGCTAATGATGTGTAGCTGGGGGAAGGGTCGCCCGTGACTTTGGTCAAAACTCGCTTAACATGCTTTCTCTCTCCTTTTATTCAAATGCAGGCTGAAGGTTTGTATTCACGCCTAATTGACTCAACTCTTCCCGCTGGCTGTGTCCTGTCCACTGTCATATTACATGTAATGGACGTTACCAAAAGTCAAGCTTTTTGTTTTAACAGCGGCTTGCCACCCGGTTTTGCTCATTATATACTGAGAACAAGCTGTTGAAAGATATTCTTAGAAAAGCTAATAAGACATATGTTGACATGTGAGCTAAAGCTTAAAAACATCTTGTATAAAGTCATGATTACAAGAACAAACCCATGAGTACAAGAACAAACCCATGAGTACAAGAACAAACCCATGAGTACAAGAACAAACCCACAAGTACAAGAACAAAAAGTTACCTTCACATTCCATCATACCAGTAACTGGCTTGAAGCAGCTCTTTCTGCCTATTAACGTTAATGGCTGGTAGTCACTGTCGACATCGCTGACAACAGGTAGAGACAAAGATCAGGTACATCATTATAAAATCAGAGACAGAGAAATCTGGAAATGTGACATAGTGGGGGGGGGGGACTGCCGCTACATCTTTGGGCCTTAAAAGCAAATTGTTTGGAAAGGAAGCCAGGAATACATTATAATCCAGGTTTAATCAAGATGACATGTACTGTAAGATTGCAAAGAGAGATGTAGTAGTAGAGGATCATTATACCTGCCCAGCCAGAGACACTTATGTCAAGGAATTGACCATTTATATCAAATTGTTATGCAGTTAGATTTGGCGGACAAAGCACTGCTCTATTAACGGGCTCTCAAAGAATCCAAGCATCAATGAGGAGTCTGCTAGAGGAACCTCAATAAACACATACATGAACTTTAGTTGAATCAACACACTAAAATGTTAGAGATACGCTGGAGGCTGGGGGAGTGGAGGAACCTGCAGAAGCAAACAGACTTTGGATCCACCAAAGTCACACAATATCACAAACAGACTAACCGATCGAGACAGAGACAGACGAGCAACTCCGTATTCTCTGAGGTAGAATTATTGTTTGTTTATACATTTATGCGCGTACAAAGTTACAAATAGTCCCTTTAAAAGGCAATTTTGTCAAGTATTAAATGCTCAAATATGCTGCTTTACGCAAATATATGTATATATTTATTATTGTAAATCAATTACCAACACAAAACAATGACAGATATTGATCCAGAAACCCTCACAGGTACTGCATTTAGCATAAAACAATATGCTCCAATCATAAGATGGCAAACTGCAGCCCAACAGGCAACAACAGCTGTCAGTGTGTCAGTGTGCTGACTTGACTATGACTTGCCCCAAACTGCATGTGATTATCATAAAGTGGGCATGTCTGTAAAGGGGAGACTCGTGGGTACCCATAGAACCCATTTACATTCACTGATCTGGAGGTCAGAGGTCAAGGGACCCCTTTGAAGATGGCCTTGTCATTTTTTCCTCGCCAAAATCTAGTGTAACTTTGGAGCGTTATTATAGCGTTGGGTGGGGGTGTGGAGGGGGGGGGGGGGGCACCCCCTCTCCTTCCTGCCTCAGTCAATACTAGATATTAAAAAATAAATGTTTGAAAATAATTCATAATCGTTTAATAAGTAATCTTAGAAGCAAGTCCTAAATTATCTAAAATATTTAAACAAAACATCAATTATGAAATCTAATGAGGTTATACAATGTAATATGTTCTGAATATGATTGAGTGCTCCACAGGAGATCAGGCATGAATGCTATCCACATACTGTACCAATGACTCTTTATTTGCAGTCTGGGCTAAAGAGACCATTGATATTTTGGCCAACCAAAGTGAGATAAATCTCAAACAGGCGCTAAAAACGATTTTATTACAAATTTTACATACTAGATTGAAGCTCGTGAAGGGTTGACCAGAACACTCAGCCCTTAGTGGGGGGATTGGAGATGAAGACCTCAGGAAGCGAGCCGTGGAAAAAGTCTGCTTCCCTTCTCCCCTGATGTGCA
The DNA here is from genome assembly GCF_015220745.1 of Sebastes umbrosus. NCBI lineage: Eukaryota > Metazoa > Chordata > Actinopteri > Perciformes > Sebastidae > Sebastes > Sebastes umbrosus. The sequence goes on from NC_051291.1 coordinate 22,743,224, forward strand.
CCTTCATAGATGAGCAGCTGGTTACCACGCGTTTGTGGTCACACGACTCACATGACAAAAACCTTGGCGCGTACAGGGCAACCACGTGGCAGTACAAATGAGGACAGAAAATGAAGAGCTTAGAGAAAGAAGAAAAAGCCACGCCGCTCAACACATGGCGAGCTGAAAAATGAACGAGCGAGTGGCACGGCAGCGTGAACCCGGAGGAAGTTATGGGAGCAGGCGGGCAGATCAGTGGCTTCCCCCCCGTGGCAGATTACACAGAATACACACAATGAGAGACAGGAATATGGCAGCGGGCTCACTTTTTCTCCCCTAATTATCGGACGCCATATTGGCTCTCTTCAGGAAGAGAGGAGGTAATTTTGTTTCGGAGTCCTTTTGGGAAATTAATTCATTTTACTAAAGTGACTTGGTAATTACAGTGACATCAAGGTTAATTGCCAAATCTGTATTGCTTTGGTGCCGTCAACGTCAAAGAAATCTGTTCTCTAAACACTCACCAGTAGACAACAGACCACACAAGCACACGGATACACACACACACACACACATAGCCCATTTGGGTTGTGTGTGCTTTTTTGTCTGAACAAAAAGACTGTGTTCGTGCACAAGCAAACGAACACGGGACTATACACAAAGACAGCACATTCTGAAGCTTTAAAGATGCTTCATGAGTGAAAGAAAACAGTAAACAGAGTGAAAGGTCAAAAGTCTGAATAATACCACGGTGGAATAGAGCTACATGTGAAGGGCCACCTGACTAAAAAAACATTCATTCTAATAATGAAGTCTTTTATACAGCTGATGACAATCCGCTCTTTCTCCGATGATGAGCTTTGTCCACAGCTTACTGTTTGCTGGAGGTTGCCCATAAATTCACACTGGAAAGTTTATTAACAAAAATAAGGCAAAGTCATCAGGGTGTAAACCTCGGTAATCATTATTACCAAATAGAACTCATTTGTTCTACGGGGGAATCAAAGTCAACAATAGAAAGATATCGCCCTCATTAACGGATCACAATAAGGTGGCCAACTGGCGGTTGTTCTGAAATATGTTTATTGAAAGTTGTGTGGAGTACAGCCTGCTGCCACAAATATAAACTGCTGATTTGCAATCTTCCTCCTTACCCTTTTATCCTTGAATAATTTGAATTAGATTATTTTTTTGCCTAACGTCGGTGCCCCTGCGCTGCTGCACCCTCATCAACGTGCACTTTGATGTCTTCTCTAATGTGTGTGGACTACTTGGTTTGTTACCGTTTCTTGCCGAGCTGGTCGGACAGTTCCCTCTAGACAGTGTTGCCTGTTCTGACATCAGTGCATAAATAAGGGTCGCAATGAAAGTAAAAATGAAGAGATTACTTTATCCACAAGTCCATGTCTTTCTCCGGTGCACCATAAACACCGCAGCATGACTGGCACTCCATTACTTTCACGCCTGGCAAGACATCTGTATGCTAAGAAATGCCAAAAGCATCAAATACAATTAAAGGTAGGCCGATTTAACAACTGACAACTTCACCAGCAAAGTGTCCTGCCCATGGCACGCTTTTTACAGTTTTTATGGACTCTTCAAAAGAACTAGCAGAGTACACGGAGGGTGCCAAGAAATAACTTAAAAATGTGCTGAATTTAATGGAGGCCCAGTGCATCCAAACATCAGATCCCACGGCCAACATCGGTCCCATGTTGCCGCGGCTCGTGTCTGTGCATATGCCTTTTCCATCCTGATCAGCCCAGACAGGATGTTCCTGGATGTTGAGGGAATCCCTTAGGCCTCAGTCTCCCGCTGCCTGGTGCAGCTGCCAACAAGCAGACGTACAAAAGAATATATTGACCAGACAATGACACGCAAGATTCTGCTGTCTATTTGCAAAAGAAGAAAAAAAGTCAGCAGTGCCGTGAAATATAGAAGAAACCAAAAAATAGGTAGCACTCATTTTGACAATATCTGTTTGTATGCATGAATGGAGGCTTTAAGGCTTTATGCACAACTGAGGATTTAACACCAAATACATTTGAAAATAAAGGAAACTACTGTATCTGCATCTACTGTATGTGTGAACTGCTATTCAAACTCACAACTTTGCAAATTCTACGGGAAAAATAATCCACCCAGAATAAGTCTAGTAAACCCAGTCCCAAGAGCTATCAAAGCTCAGACCTCCACTATTTTCTTGCAAACCAAATTCAGTTGCAACAATATATACAGTATAGCTTATATTTGTTCTCATTTTTCAAATTTGCATGGTTCAAGTATGGCAGAATCAGCAATCACCAGTTCTGATTGCAATGTGCCATTGGCTGTAGCACAACACTATTTCTGGATTACTTTGACACTGAATTAAACTTAAAAATGTGATAATTCTCAGCAAGTTGTGCAGTTTATAAGGAGCATTGTTTTTTTAGGATTTCTAGATTTGCAGATTCATGGAGGTTATTTGTGTGGGCATCAGAGTAAAATGGCATCCTCTTGAGGTGGAAGTCCCACTGACTCTAAAGATATGTGGATCATGTCTGTGTTTCACATTTACTGAGTTTGACTTCCATGAAGAAAGAGTATGATTTTTCAGAATTGGGTGCTGATGATATCGATGTACCACCCCAGGCAAAAACATTGTTTTACAATGCACTGTACAATTTGGGGATTTTGGGCTATTTTGCTTCCATAACTATGTCTTCTTTAAGACTAGGGAAAGAAACAACCAAATTACATATCTTAGGTGTTTATTTTACTGCACTTTGTCTATTTGCGTTCTGCTAGATTTCTCCTAAATTCACAAGAAGTACCATTAGATAATGCCTCATTTGCATATTTAAAACATACAATTTCAGAAAACTTGTAATACAAAAAATAATTGTCTTAATGTAAGTAATCAACTGGGGAAGTTTCATGGTGAATATCTGTTAGTTAAAGCATGTTTAGTTCTATTTACCTGTAGTGTCTTTCAAAAATGTATTAAATTTTACAATATACATATAAAGGCCGTTTTCTAAAATGTGTTTTTTTGCCTCTAAGCAAGTAAAGTCTGCTCTTCAGCAGCTACTTACACACACCACACTTTCCACTTTCATTCCTATAGCAAAGTATTCTGAAGGTTTTTACACAAGGGGTTGCGATCATATATTCATTCATAGCCTGATTTATATGACATTTTATTCCTAAAAAACATGGCGAAAATTGATTTTTTTATGCTGTGACAGTATTTTCTGATTTATGGAGGTGATAACAGATACATCCAAAATTCCTTTGATAAAAACCTTTGACTCTAATATATGAGCAAAATTAAACTAGATTTTGAACCTGGCTCTATCCAATGTTCAGATTCATGTTCCGGAATTTATGCAAATTAGCTTATATTAATAAGATAATGGCCTGATTGTACATATTTAAGCATAGGATTTCAGAAAACTTGTAATGCAACAAAATAATTGCCTTAATGTAAGTGAATCAACTGGGGATGTTTGATGGAGGTAAAATGTTAGCCATATTCACCAGAGGTGTCTCCCCTTAAATTGAAATAAACTTCCTGTTTTTGACTCAAAAAAAAAAAAACTCCTTCCTCTCTTGGATTGAGAAAAAGTAAAAACCATCTCAGACACATCCTTAAGGAGTATACCTCCAGCTTCATTCCAGACTTGGTCCAGAAGTATGGCATTGGGAATTAGGAACACTTTCAACTCAAAATGTAATTACCATTTATTTGATTCTATATATTTTGTACATTGCGTATTTGCACATGTACATTGTTCACAATAGTCTTTCAGCACAACTTAGAGGCATGCACATTGCAATTTAACTCCACATTTTTACTTGTGTATATGACAAATATAAACCTTTGAATCTTTTATTGAAAGACCTTTTATACAAGATAATATTGATAATGACAATGCATCATCATGATACAGAAAATGTATGGTATTACTTCAAATTTACTCATATTAGCCTAGATATAGGGCATCAAATTAATCACATTTGCTGTTAATTTGTCAAAATTTAGTAGGTGGTTTTAGTGTTTCAGCACTTAACATGATCATATTTTATTTCTTTTATTGAAGCAAAGTGCTGCTCTGTGTGCAGATTCAAATTCAGGTCATAAAATGGAAAATGGACATTATTATTTAGGCAGTAAGATGGTGAAACATTATTGAGTTCAACATTTTTTTCTCATGTAGATCCATGTTGAGTCTTCTAAATAAATAATTGGTTGTGTGTAGAAAGCTTAACCCAGGAGTTCACAGAGCTTGTGCAGCTCTTAACCAATCAGGGAGCAGCTCAAGGCAAGTTGATCCTTGATCAATGATGGGTCTTGATTTGCTCATTAGGCCCAGATGTGAAGTCTAATTAGGCTCACCAGTCTCAATTGGTGTTGTATCAAAACATACACACACACAACCTGAGCTTCCTGAGTGATCAATGTCTCTGTCATCCAGGGCTGTGTCCGGGGCGCCAGGCAGGGCCGGCGAGCCTCTGTGGCCAGGCTCGGGGCTGACATTAGCGGACACGGGGTGAGTGATGTCAGCCCGCTACTCCCGGGGGGGCGGCAGAGGCAGGGGATCTGGCTCAGCCCAAAGCAGTGGGCTCGGAGAAAGGTCACCGCTCAGCCTGGTGTGATTAATAAGACAAGAAGCTGAGTGTCCCCAATGCCATTATCAATATCCGTGGCCACCAGCCGCCCTAACTGCATATGCAGCAGGAGACACATGCACGCAGAACGAAGCTAAAAACAGACACGGACACACACAGTTAAAGTCTTATTGGTGTGTGTCATTTTGGTCACATTTGCTCGTTAATGCGAGAGGTCAGCTATCAATTAGATCATATTTATTCACAACAGCAGCTCTGACTCAACCTGATTCTGGTAATGACTCACAGCGAACGAATCCGAGAGGTGAAAGTCTCGGACTAAAATGTCAGCACAGCCTCGGCGACAAACATGACATTTAAACAGACATCTGTTTCGCTGTTCTGTTTTCCCCACCAAGCAGAAATATTTATCCTAACCACAGTTATCCCATGTAAATCAGGGGGGAGGGAAGACAAAATTCCTACTTGCAACGGAAAAGACTGCAAGCCATTAAAATAGTTCAGAATCCTTATTTCCGTGAGCTGTACTGCGTCTCCCCGAGCTCGGGCAAAGTCGAAACTGAATTGGACATCAAAGCGTGTGAAAGAAATCCAAAAGTTTACAAAAACACAGCAGAAAGTCCCCTCTGCAGCTGGAGCATCTAGTTTCTTCTCTGCCCCCCTCCCCCCATAGTAGCTTTTAGTTAAACCCATCAGCACCAACAAGCAAATCTTGCTTCCTTAAATCAATTACCCTCTGCATGTTGAGTGTAACTAATAGCCCTGCTGAATCCCAGATTAAATATGCTAGATACAAGCCGAGTATGAAGCGGGATAGTTAAGATAATTAAGAGTGATAAATCCTTGAGAGGGGGAGCGAGGAGGAGGAGGAGGAGGAGGGGGAGAATCTGAAAGAGCCAAGTGTGAGCGAGAAGACAGCTTGAGAAAGACACAGGATGTCAAGATGGGACGGTTTAATGGGATGAGAGGCCAAAAGACCAAAAAAATAAAATAAAAGCGAGTGTGAATGTGAGCTGGAGAGCCAGTGATGGAGCTGGAGTTGTTTTCAGCCTTGCCTCGAGCGGCCCAGATGGCAAGGGCTCGTCTTCGTCTAGCCCTCGGTGCATTTGGCAGCAGCTACTCTTCACTGCTGGCTACTGTACATCTCTCTCTGTCTCCTCACTCGTCGGAGCGCCGCATTAGCGCGGGCCATGAAAAGTTTACTCCACATTTTCACACTCCACTTCCCTTTTTTTTTTTTCCCTCTCTGACCTCCGTCTCACATTTCTGTCGCATCCAGATGTACGGCGAGGCCCGATGCGTTGAGTGCTTTACGTTCCGCTGTGATGCAAATCAATCACGTATTTATAGATGTGTGCATGCACTTACAGAGTCACAGGAAGCATTTTCCCAACCTCACAACCCTGTAACAACAATATGCTGAATGCTTAAGGCTCTCATAGTGTTGTCACATTCAATTATTAAAGACGGTGAAATAAAATATACATTTCTAAGCTCTTGTGTCCCTGTGTTAAATGTTCTGCTATCCCTTATGATATGTTGGAGAAGAGAAAAGCATTGTTCCTTCTTCTTTTCCTGTAAAATGTTCAGATATTCTAATGACTCATCCTGCACTCGGAGGCGTACACAGAAATGTATCTGGTAGCACTTTAAGGGCTCATAAATTCATATTCATTTCCTTAATATATTCCTATCAAGGTTTTTGGAAAGAACCATGTAATTTGGCACTAATTATGGGTAAAATAGGGACAGTGTTTGACTGGTACACCTCCAATCAATTAATTCCAATTATATGCTAGTGGAGTGAGAGTCTTTTAGCCAGCAGGTCACTGAACATGCAGAAAAGTGCAATTTGTCTCTAAGAAAGCAAACACACGATTCAACATTTATAACAAATAAATATCCAATAATAATAATAAATGTTAAATTGGGTTTAAATGGAGCTTTATTTCAAAGAAGCTCCTCTGAAAATCAATAACTGCTTATAAACTCAATAATAAACCTTTTTTTTTTAATAGTTCTTACCAGTGAACTTTCTAGGAAATCATTGGGGAAAATTGAAATAATATTAAAAAAATGTGTTGCTATTCATCCAATCAAATTTGATTTGGGGTGACCAGCATAGCCCCACCATTTGAGCTGTAATTGACCGTTAGCTTGTGAATTGTGGTAGCCAGCAGAGCACTATCATGGGTCAGTTCCTCTGTACAGAAGATTCTAGCTAGCTATAAATGACTGTGGCTCTCCAGAGACTCCATGCTGTCATAGGTTAGAAGTGTTTATTTGCAAATAAATGTGATTTGGGGAAACCACCATTCTATAAAACCGCACTAAGCTAGCACAGTTAGCCCGTGGCTTCCTCTAGTGGAGTGTGGGTTGGAGGGGTTTGTTTGGATCATAGACTGTATATAAGAAGTGGATGTAGTCACCGTGACGTCACTCATTGGTTTGTGGACTGCCAATTTGAAGCCTCGAGTTCGGCATTTTGGCCGGCGCCATCTTGTTTTTTTGCAACCAGAATCGACACGAGAGGGTGGAGCTAAGAACAAACAAACGCTGAATTTCTAAGCGACCAAAATAATTACAATTAACTTTCTTGAACTGAAAACACACTGTGAAAGAGTTTAAGTTGTAAGACAAAAACACGACAACTCCCAGACCACCGCGGTAGCAACCTGTCAATCACAAGGTAGTTAAATGGGACCATCATTTACTAAATGAACATCATGCTGTATTGAAGAAGATTTTTAAACTGGCGATTGAGACCATAAACTCATATTTACAATGTTTACTGAGGTAATACATCAAGAGAGAAGTAGGCTCATTTTCTCATAGACTTCTATACAATCAGACTTCTTCTAGCAACCAGAGGAGTCGCCCCCTGCTGGCTGTTAGATAGAATGCAGGTTTAAGGCACTTCCTCATTGGCTCCACTTCTCAGACCCGGAGGTTGACACCTGGTTTGGAGTTAAAACCTATATTTACATTTTAAACAGTGTGTGGTTGTGGTCACTTTTTCATTTCTACTTTGTCCTCCACCTTCTGATGTTACTATGTGGGATTTGAGGAATGAGGAAGTTGTAGGTGGATGCTAACAGTTCTCTAGAACAACATAGCGGGTAATAGCTAACTTGTAGTTGCTGTGGTTCTGCAGCAAATAAGCTGAGTAATGTTGTGCAATCAAATCAAATGCCTGAATTATTCTGACTTGAATCCTTTAAGATTTTAACCTGCCTGCATATTATTTTTCATTTAGACATATGTCACATTGCAGAAGTTAAAGATTTGTTACCTTCCATTACCCTGGGACTAATGGCCTCAGATAAAAGGACACAGCTACTTTATTAAGCAATGAATATGCATTTTCAAAGTCCCATATCAGTTTATGAAATCATCATTCATCTGGAATGTTAATCGGTGTTAATTATTATCTTAAGTATTTAATTGGCTTAATAGTAAAGAGAGGCAGAAACAGATTGAACCGCTTCACGCACAGTTGGATTCATACACCAGAACCTTATGAGGGCTGTCTCTTCCACCCAGCTAATAAAAGCTTCGGGAGCTCTCCATCACTGTGAGAGATGCTTTATATTTTCCTCTGTCGTCCCCGACAGAAGCAGGCTTCTGATTTAGAGCGAGCCGCACAACAATGACTTTTATTAGGGAAGTAAATATTAGTGTTGGGAGAGCGAGATTCACAGCTGGGGCCGAGATGTGCTGTGTTGACTGTGTGGAGACAGTTCCGCCATCGTCTGAGGGATGTTGAATTTCACTCTTTTGTCACTTCCCGGAGTCCAATCAATTGTTCTCATCAATAGCTTTGTTCCGTTGGACTGTGTCCTCATTTTAATGAGATAACAGGAAATAAAGGCACTGTCTGACTTTTAGAACTTTCAAAACTTTATAAGTGAAGTCTTTAAAGAAGCACCCACACAGGACCCAGGAGATTAATCTGTGCAAATGTTAAGCAATTACTGCGCAGAGGTGGACGCGCACGTGTTGACTGGTCCTTATTCCCACCGTGGCATTACAACGGAGCAACAATGTAAATGTATGCAAGCTCACTTAACATTTCACATGAGGTTTGCACAATACGCCGGATCCACTCGAAACAGCTCAGTGGTGCTTTTGAAGTGGCGCAGCAGGAGACGGGAGCGACTCCGTGGCTAAGCGCCGCATCGTATTTTAGAAGACATCCCCTCTCCTCCCATGGGTTTCCCTGGCTCATGCCATAGCCATCAGTTGTCAGCCGGGGAGCCTGACAGCCCGACCACATTCTGTAAGGACAAGTAAAGCTGGAAAAGCGCTACCGTGAACTGGAAATGATGAAAATGGCCTTTTCAAGTGTGATATAACATGACATGTAAGCTTTACTTCTTTACAGCAAACTTCACCGTGGAAAAAGATTAACATTAATATCTAGTATCAAACCCATATCCATCACACCTTGTCACCAGCTGCCTCCCACAATCTACGCCTGGATGACTCTGCGTCGTGAAGGTGAAGGGGTTTTCCAAATGACATCCTCAGGAGTTCCCCTCCCACTCATTCTCCTGTCCCTCCTCCACAGACGCACCAAATAAAGCACCATTTCCCTTTGTAATGGCCGCTGTGAAGGCTCCCAGATTAGCCTAGATAGATATAAAGACCGGCGGTCTCACTACATGGCTCATTGGCGTGGCAGATGACAGTTATTACATGCTGCGGGTTAAGGGGAGAAATCTGTAGAAGAGAGCGGGGAGAGATGGCAAAGGCAGATGGATGATAATGGCAGAGCAGATGTGTTTCCTTTTTTTTTTTTTAAAGGATGAATAATAAACATTTGCTTAATGATTTTTGAGCAGGTTTTTCAGTGAAAGAGCTCCAGCGATTCCCACAGAAATCTCTGGTAAGAAGGAAGGTGAGGGAATTGACAATTCCTGTCATCTCCCTTGTTAAGGAGTTAAAATACTTTACTATGATATAAACATGCTTCACATTAGAGATGGAGCAATGTTTCTGTGTATAAAAAAAGAATTTGCTGTGACAAGACATCTCCATATGAGAGTTTCCGTTTGAAATATGTGCTTTGCTTTTACCTACTGTGGAGTGAAGAAGACACAAACACACAGCCTGAGGCTCTTTGTAAAATAACTCTGATAATATAGATAACTCTGGGTGAATCACTGGAAACATTTCCGTCAGGCAGGGTTAAGAGAGTGGAGAGCCAGACTGTGGGCTGAGAGGGGGATGCAGACTGGCTCCAGGGGTTGCTGTTGGGTTGCTGTTGGCTACTGGGGCTGTCTACGTTATGTCAGAACCAATCCAGCCATCACATTGTGCTCACCACAATGTGTGTCTTTATGTGTGACATGTCCAACAGTTGAAGTTTTATATGCAGCCTATTGAGATGAAATGATGACTTCACTGAACATGCGATATCAGCACGCAGCGTAAATTGTAAAGACATGTGATCTCTTATTTGTTCTCTCATACTAGAACCTTGGCATTCTGGGATTTGATAATCATCTCTCAGCTGGCTGCAGCTGTGGAGCCCTGATCAGGCAGCGGTGGGGTCAGGTGGTCTGATGCTCCCACTACAGTATGTGCTCAATTAAAAACAATGATGTGAAAGTCAATAAAAAAGTAAGCATACAAATTGATGGTACAGTTAAAAAGCATTTTGTCTCTTCTTGTATTTTATCATAGAAAATAAATTTCAATTTAAAGAAATAAATTGGTATTTTGGAATACACTCCTTCATATCACTGCTCCATGTCGATCCTCCATGTTCCTCCATGGCACTCCTCCATGTTGCTCCTCCATGTCACTCCAGAATGTCGCTCCTACATGTCATTCCAGAATGTCACTCCAGTATGTCACTCCTCCTTGTCCCTCCTCCATGTCACTCCTCCATGTCGATCCTCAATGTCGATCCTCTATGTCGATCCTACATGTCGCTCCTCCATGTCACTCATCCATGTCTTCCTTGTCACTCCTCCATGTCGATCTTCCATGTCACTCCTCTATGTCACGCCGACATGTCACTGCTCAATGTCACTCCTCCATGTCGCTCCTCTATGTCACTCCAAAATGTCGCTCCTCCATGTCACTCCAGAATGTCACTCCAGAATGTCAACCCAGAATGTCGCTCCTCCATGTCCCTCCTTCCTGTGACTCCTCAATGTAACTCCTCCATGTCACGACTCCATGTCTTCCATGACACTCCTCCATGTCACTCCTCCATGTCACTCCTGCATGTCGATCCTACATGTCACTCCTCCATGTCGCTCCTCCATGTCACTCCTCCATGTCACTCCTTCATATCACTGCTCCATGTCGATCCTCCATGTCACTTCTCCATGTAAGTCCTCAATGTCACTCCTCCATGTCACTCCTCCATGTCGATCCTACATGTCGCTCATCCTTACTCCTCCATGTTACTCTTCCATATCGCTCCTCCATGTCGCACCAGAATGTCACTCCAGAATGTCACTCCTCCATGTCGCTTCTCCATGTCGCTCCTCCATGTCAGTCCTCTATGTCGATCCTCCATGTCGCTCCTCCATGTCACTCCAGAATGTCATTCCAGAATGTCACTCAGGAATGTCACTCCTCCCTCTCACTCCGCCATGTCGCTCCTCCATGTCACTCCTCCATGTCACTCCTTCATGTCGCTTCTCCTCGTCACTCCAAAATGTCCTTCCTCCATGTTCCTCCTCCAAGTAGCTCCTCCATGTCACTCCTTAATGTCACTCATCCCTCTCACTCCGCCATGTCGCTCCTCCATGTCACTCCTCCATGTCACTCCTTCATATCACTGCTCCATGTCGATCCTCCATGTCACTTCTCCATGTCAGTCGCTTTCTTTTTATCAAAAGTTTGATAAACAGATTGCTGACAGTGTTTGTATGCTGAATATGAGCGTAGAGCCAGCAGGCGATTAGCTTAGTTCAACATCCGGATTAAAAGCAGGGAGAAACAGCTAGTTCTGTCCAAAGATTAACAAATGAATAAAGTATTAATTAGTTATCTTCAGACGTGGTGGTAGGCTAACTCTGTGAGCCAGGCTAACCATTCTCCCTGTGTCCCGTCTTTATGCTAGTCTAAGCTAACGGTCTGCTACTGTCAGTTAGCTTCATATTCAGCGTATATTCAGGTGGGAATCACTAGCCGGGCTCTGTCCACAGATAAAAAACAAAGTTGTATTCGCTTTAGCGGTGATGATTCTTATTTTTTTACCACTGAAGAGAGCCAGACTAGCCCTACTTTCAGACTTTAAGCTAAACTAAGCAACTGGCTGTAGCTTCATATTTAGCGTAGTGACATCAGAGTGGCATCGATATCATCTTAGTAATGAGAATATTTCTTTCAATAACAATTTTTTAAAAAGAAGATCTCTAATTAATGACTGTAATGTAAACATTGTCTGTTCAGGGAAATGATTAAAGCTGCACTGAGACGGACAAAGACTAAAAGACAGCGAAAGGACAGAGACATGAAGCAAACAGCATGTGTCTAACAAAAGGTTTCCAATGGTGTCTTTTATTGACAGGGATTAAACAGAGTTGTTTCATATGTCCAATGTGTACCACGGGGCAACTTCTCAACTTCCAGGGAGGAGATGGAGCAGACACGAGGTGTTATTGTGCTCGGTCTGCTGTGAGTTTCATGGCCTGTCCACAGGCAGTCTGTTCAAATACATCCTGGAAACAGAAGGCTTTTGCTGGCACCCCTGATCTCTCTAACAGTGTGGACAAGACATAAAATGTGCTACTGGTGGGAGCTGCCGGGTTTCTAAACCCTTCATAGCATATGATCTTTTTGACAGCCGAGCAGAGCACAAGCAATATTTTTAGGCTCACACAAAACACTCTGAGACGACGCAAGATGTTACAGCTCAGGTGCATTTGAGAGTACTGCCTTTCTACCTGTGTACTCTCGACTTGTTTGTGTCTAACCTAACAAGATCTGTACAAGGCTCCCCGCTCTGTGGCTGTTTGGCAGATTAGAGCCGACTGCAAATTCTTTGTTGGTGTTCAACTGAAATTCAACTCATTTGCACTAAACTTTGTCAAAACAAACATTAGAAATGTGCTGTAAGACAACTAAAGATGAAAAACTGAAAGTAGACAAACAGAAAAAAGTGTCCCAACACTGAACAAAACCATATTGGATATTGTTTTACTAGGCCAAGGAAGAAGAGTGATATTAATAACAGTAAGCAGTAATATCAGTTTCTGTTTTTTCATTTACAAAGCAACTGCGATTCTTTATCTTGACCTCGAAATATGAACAACTTCCTCAAAGAAAACCCTCTCAAGTGTACTAATTAAGAGAAAAGAATGAATCTTTTTATAGCCTTATCCAGCACCTCTGTGAAGGTTTCCTGAAAGCAGTTTTAGCAAACCACCATGTCAGGGTTTTCTCTCTATTTCCCGGCTTATTCTGAAAAGTAATTGGGGATAATGAGCTGTAATCCATTTAAAGCCTGAGCACACTTGTTCAAAAACATGTACTACACTTCTTGTGCAGTCCCCTGACAGGTATTCTACGGGCCTGTACCGCCAATACGGTGTGACTTGCCAGAAAAACGAGGATTATCATCTTCTGAGTGTGCTGGGATTGAAAGGGACTACAGAGTATTTTAAATTATTTCGTTACGAAACATTTGCATGTTTCTCACCCTTTTACCACTTTGTAGCCTTGGCAGGTTGTCATGCTACAGCTCAAAATCACTCACACAGTATGCATTGATGCATTCGCCTGGCGTATTCTCCATCACCCCCTGCAAAGCATTGCAAAGCTGCAAGTCTGTTCACTCAATGCAACAATCAGAAATGACCTTAATGTTGACAACAAGGACACCAGCAATGGATTACTTGTCAATTTGACTGCATAACAGAATCATGGAGTTGGAAGATGAATTACCCTGCAAACCAGGCGAGACAAGTGGTGTGTGTGTTCATTTAAACCCGATTTATGTATTTAACGGCTTACGACGGGGTGTACGTGACAGAGTGCCACCAGGCGCTTAATTCAGATGTATTACAGCTAACGCGGAGCACTTGTGACTGACAGGCAAAACATAACGCTTGGAAACAGTTATTCATGAGTCCTGCAGAATTCAGTGTTAGGTGACCGCTCGGTTTGATGAGAAATGCTTCGTTTTTTGCCCAAATTAATTTCCTCCATCAGCATCCATGAATGTCTATTTGTGAATGTGTGCAGCGCTGGTTAAGTTCTGCTGATCCTTTCCTTTGAGAAGTGCCCTCAGTGCTACCATCATTGTCATCAACAATGCTGCCACCGTTGCTGATTTAATCATGGCCCGTCAATGTGTCCGCACATGCTGGAAGCTTTGTGTTCCATGTTGATCATTAAGCGTTGCCGACCGTCTGCACAAAGGGAAGGCTAGTCGTGATCAATACGTCAACAACCATGACAGGCTTGTCCCTGACAAATGTCGTGTTCGGCCGCATTTATGCACGTGAGACATTCTCCTTTACACATTTTCCTGCCTATATGTCTGTTTTTACAGCACAATCAGGGGCAGGGCCATCTGATTGGCCCCTCGTGGTGCTGCCCCTACCAGAGTCAGAATGTGATAGGTAGTTGGCTTTTTAGTGGGTGGTTCACTTAATGGGCTTACAAGGTACAGGGTAGGGGGCTCTTGTTGGAAAGTCAATCAAATGATCACAAAGAGGTGCAAAATGACTACAAAGAGGTGCAGAACAACTATGAAGAGGCGCAAAACTTCCACAAAGAGAAACAAAATGACTACAAAGAGGCGCAATATGACCACAAATAGGTGCAAAATGACTACAAAGAGGCGCAAGATGACCACAAATAGGTGCAAAATGACTACAAAGAGAAGCAAAACACCAACAAAGAGGTACAGAACAACCACAAAGAGGCACAAAACAACTATGAAGAGGCGCAAAACTTCCACAAAGAAGTAAAACGACTATAGAGAGGCACAAAATGACTACAAAGAGAAGCAAAACACCAACAAAGAGGTGGAAAATGACCCAAAGAAACATTTTCTCATAATCTATCCATGGCTGTAGGCTATTTGGAGTTACAAATACTATCAGCTATATATTGATTATAATTTTATATTAGAATATTTCATTTTAAAAATGAGCTCCCTTTCTTTAAAACTGAGCCCCGTTTGGCCCCCACAGTCAAAAGTTTCCAAACCCGTCCTTGGTCACATGTATGCAAATGTGCCTTACCATGGGCAGACACATCCGGGTTGTGTCATGTTTGTGTTTCTGTGTGCGCCGTCACTATTTTCCGCTTGGCCACTGATCAGTTTAATATGCTCCACTCACTTCCTGATTCCATCCCCGTGCTCCACCACGGCCTGTCACTTCATTCCCGGTGGTTGCAGCGCCGAGCGTGTGACACCACGTGTCGCGCCTCCTCGCCGCCTTGTTATCTGATATCTTTCTTCCTCTTAATGCCTGATCTTCTGGAACCTTCATCAAGCAGAGGGAAAGAAATGCACAAACAAAAACAACATCATTAAACTCCGAAATTCTCTCTTATTCATTTGAGCATTCAGGCTTCACGCATCACATCTACTTAGAAGAGGCAAATTGATTCAATTTGCCGTGTTTGCATCACGCTTAATTCAGCGGCCTCTCGGTGAGCTGTAAAACATGCGTCGTCGAAGAGATGGTTTCATTTGTTCTTTTTTTTGTGCACTTTAACCGCAAATATGTCTTCCTATGAAATCTCATTTATTAATGTAACTGAGCAGATGAAGGCAGCGGAATAAAAGCAGCAACAAATAAAGGCTCATGATGAAAAGCTGTAGATTAGGTTGTCAAAGAGCTAAAGCACTGATATATCTGATGTAATGATTGTTTAAGCTAAACGGCAGATTTATCTCTCAGAAAATTACCAACCGTCCTTAGAAACTGCTGTTAAATATGTCTGATAAGGATACAACATTTAAAAGCATTTATCAGATAAAACAAAGCTGTTAACCATACAGGCAGACTACCAAATAAACACAGTGCAGCGCAAACACTGCAAAATGATTGACCTCTTTTTTGTGTTATTTCAAAACACAATATTTATTTCAATTTCAGTTTTGCATGAAGCAGGGTGACCTCTGAGTTAAAACAGGATTCTATAAATGCATGTTAGTGTGTGAAATAAAAGTAGCATGGAATTGATTCAGCAAAAAGCATGCATTATTGATGTTGATAAATTAACCGTTTAAATTGTTTTTCAAGCATAAATGCTGGATATTCCCAAAAGTATTTGCTGCTTTTTCGTTATCTTATGTGATAGAACATTGAAAAGCGTTGGGTTATTATAAACAACCTATTTTAAAATGTCACCTTGGACGTTGACTATTTTCTGACATTTTATAGACCAAACAATTAATCAATTAATTGAGAAAATAACCTGCAGACCACCTGATAATGTAAAAATAATCATTAGTTGCAGTAGTCATGTTTGTTTCTTCCTTTGTTAATTATTGCCGCTTGCTTTTGTGGACAAATCTCTCTGAGTTGTGGCTCATTCCATAAACCATGGAAACAGAGTACAGCTTACCAGCTTTCACATCCATGAAAGGTGATCATTGATCACTTTAGTATTATGACGAGTGGCGAGTTAAGACATATTTCTCATTTTGCATGTTGCATTTCGTTGATTTCCTTCAACCTTACCCAACATACTGAAGTGTCAATGAAATAAGCTCACCTGTGAATTTCACCCCCAGCCAACACCTTTGCATCAGCTAGACCTAGTTATCACACCTGCAAGTCTGTTCAACATTTGTCTCTAGAAAGTGGCACAACTGAATGTATCTGCGCGTCATCATGAAATATTTGGGTCTAAAAGCTTAATGACTCCTCGCAGGGCTAGTTGGTGAACTACTGTGGCTGGAAAGCTAACCGCTAACATGATAGCCAAACAAGAACGTACTAGCGCGAGTCACACAGCTCTACGAACTGCTTTCTGTTTTCTCTGTACCGTTTACTCCCTCCTGGCATTTGGTTCCCGCCAATGTATGTTATTTCATTCAATTAACTAGAATGTCACTGGGAGAGTGCAGACCTCCGCCAACGTGTGACTTTAAAAACAGATCCCAGCTCCCAGCTGGCGGTACCGTGAGGTGGTCGGCTTGTTATTAACACAGTGTGTAATGTATCGGAGATGCCTCTCTCATTCAGCAGCCTTGTTATGTCTGTATAACGTTACACTACGTTGTCTCTCATCCCATCAGCTATCGCTTAGTTCTTTCTCACCGCGGACGGCCAGCATCAACGTGTCATCAATGCATCATCAACGCATCATCAGTTACACTGCGCATGTGTTATACCCAGAGGTCTTAATACTAAGGCTGATTGCATTCCTTAAAAATATTCCTGAATCTGGATCAACATCCGGATCGCCACCAAAATCTAACGGATAGTTCATTGTGCCACGCCCCACCCCTCCAAAAAATGTCATTCAAATCCATCGTGGACTTTTGGAGTAATCCTGCTAACAGACAAACCAACAAACCAACAAACCCACAAACCAACAAACCAACGCCGGTGAAAACATAACCTCCTTCCTAGGCCTTCGGCCTTGGCCATTTTGGACTGAGAATGCTTATTATATTTATAATATTTTTATTGTTCAATACAGGCCATTTCGGGAGACACTAACTATAATTTTGTTTTATTTTTGTACGCCACTTTGTAGGCGGACGCTTTACTGGCGTCCGGCAGTCACTTTCAGTCCAAAATGGCGGAAGCATAGATTTGCTGCTGAGCACTGATGTTGCAATGGAACAAACAATTGACTTTCACTTCTTGGCGATGTAAAGTCTTTGACACAGCTAATAAGCTTCTGCCATTTTGGACTCTTGGTTCACTAAAGGGTCAACAGCACACATCTGCATGTCCAAGTTTACTGAAGTTGAACTTGAATATGCGCAGATTTACTCGGTCCCCACGAATGAATTCATTTTGCTGTGAAATGTTGCCGTTCTAAAAGGTGCTGTGACTGGCATTTACACAGATGATTCAACGTTGTATGTACGACGCACAGCAACAGTATATCCGTCAATACTCAGGTCTCAGTTCTTCTGCTACTTGAAGCCAGTCTGATCGCCGGTAAACACTCTCAACTTTGATTTCCTAGAATATCCGAACCTCTGCTCGCCCCGACTTTCCCTTTCCCCAGAAGAATCCGCCAAAGCACCTAAAGCAAGGCTAAATCAATAGCATGTACAGGTTAATAGCAGTCTTGTTTTTGTAAGCCGGCACATCAACTATTAATTAGCTGGTGATTAGAGTCAGCTGGCAAGAATGATTCACAGCCTGAGGAGGCTATCGTCCTTGTGCTCCGCGAGGATAAATCAGCCAGTATTAAAGAGGGGGATAAAGGTTCTCTTACAATATGTATCTGCGTGTCCTTTATAGAAGTACAAACGCAAAACAATAGAACAAAAGAACAGAAAATTAACATTTACAGCCAAACAGAGGCCTCTGTGAGCAACATCAAGCATACATTTCAAACAGCAAGGACCTGATCTCTGCTCACATGCTGGAGAAGTTTGCTCTTTCCTAGACAACTTGGGAAGAAATGTTTTACACAAGGACACAACCATGGATTTGGCATTGATTTTAACATCATACACAGAGACTGAGGAAGGAATAAATATGGAAGAATAAGGAAAAACAGGCTGCTTTGATAAATGGATTGAAAGAGCTTGGACCCTAACAAATGCGAAAAAGAGATGTTTGCTAAATTTCAGAGTCAAATTCTTGTGTGGATGCCAATGACATGGCCACTATACACCCACCACAAGACAGCAGGCACGTTTGATTGGTCCCTTTCCATCCTCTGCTCTTCAATTCTTCCCTCAGATTTAGTCTAAATGAATCCCCTGCAGCTAAGAGACAAATTCTTCTTCTTTCTTTCTTTTTTTTTCAGGACGTTGTTTTCACTCTCTGGCATTCATGTTTCAACGAAGGATAATTGGAATGCACACCTCCATATTCAAGCTCCAAAGTGGAGGAAAACAGAAAGGATATTGGATTGCAAATCAAGTGTTTGTAGTGTCTGGTTCTTGTGTTTGTGTGCTTCAGTGTTTGGTATGATTACAAAGGGTTTGTGTACACTGCAAGAAAAGAGGGTGCCATAACTCCACAGGAAGAATTGATTGTTTTTCTTAATAATTCTTTTAAAGTGAAATCTTTCTTGGAAGTTCATTTTATTGACTAAATCTTTGTTTTATGAATCTTTCAAGTGACGTGTGTATTGTGTTTGTAAAAAATGTTCTTCTTAAAACGCGTGGATCAAGTAAAAAAGCAACAGATCACAAATAAAAACTAATGCTGTCTTTTAGATCAGAACCCCCGTCCCCAAGGGTCTCAAATGCAAAAGCAACGCCTACCCCAAATAAACATCATCACAAAGACTTCTCAGACATAAAAGAAGATGAAAAGAGGACATGTGTCAAATACAAATCATGTTTCCGGCTTTTGGAGAAGCAGAGTGCAGTGTAAATGGATCAGGGACCCCTCAAAAGCAATTACTGCTCCGATTCCCACAGTGGAAAAACAGGTGTCAAAAGATCCAAACCTCAGAGGTCAGATTTCATATTCTATCTGTTGTTTGAGTCTGCAATAAAACATGTTTGAAATGTTTATGATGAGGGAGATGTTTTTTTCTTTTGCGACAGCACTGATGTGACGTCAGAATTTAAACTATTTGACTTTGAGTGAAACATGGTGAGCCGCTGATTTTCAACATGCTGACATGTTATATTTTTATCCCAAAAATGAACACGCACACTGTTGTGTTGCTGCAATGGGCAGAATTATACTGCATTTACAGCTTTAAATGAGTTTCATCTCACATTTAAACACAATGCTCTTCTTTTCTTTTTTTTTAAAGGAGCAGTGTATTGTGGATTTAGTGCTACCTAGTGGTGAGGTTGCATATTGCAACCAACTTAATACCCCTCCATTCACCTCTCCCTTTGTGTGTCAGAGAACTACGGTGGCCTTAACGTAAAAACGTCAAAGCCTCTCTCTAGAGCCAGTGTTTGGTTTGTCCGCTCTGGGCTACTGTAGAAACATGGCGGAGCAACACGGCAGGCTCAGTGAAGAGGACCTGCTCTCTATGGAGATATAAACGGCTCATTATACGCTAACAAAAACACAACCATTCTTAGTTTTAATGAAGACATAGTTATGAATATTATATTCCATTTCTGCTTATAGATCCCCCTAAATCCTCTTTTCAAGACCTCTGACCTCCAGATGTGTGAATGTAAATGGGTCCTATGGGTACCCACGAGTCTCCCCTTTACAGACATGCCCACTTTATGATAATCACATGCAGTTTGGGGCAAGTCATAGTCAAGTCAGCACACTGACACACTGACAGCTGTTGTTGCCTGTTGGGCTGCAGTTTGACATGTTATGATTGGAGCATATCTGTGACAATATCTGTCATTGTTTTGTGTTGTTCATTGATTTACAATAATAAATATACACAAACATTTGCATAAAGCAGCATATTTGTCCACTCCCATGTTGATAAGAGTATTAAATACTTGACTAATCTCCCTTTAAGGTACATTTTGAACGGATTAAAAATGTGAGATTAATTTGCAATTAATCGCAATTAAATATTTTAATCGATTGACAGCCCTAGATTAAACACAAATATGTTCAAAACATGCACTGGCACATAGCAGGAGACAGCGTAGTCCATTCATTCCATTCCATTCCAAAACAGTAGGAGTGCTAGTCTGGGGCTGAAGGGGAAATAGAATATCCAGTAGTTGCCGTGAGCTTTGTACCTGATGTAGAACTAAAGGGAATCAAAAGGGGCCCTTAGCTGATGTCTGCCTCTGGCCATCCTAGCAGGTTAATCCCCGTCTCCAGGAGGTCTCTTTCCAGATACAGAGCGATGAGTGTTGTGAGCATGCACCCTTAAGAAAATCCATTTGAAGGTATATTATTAGTGTAAATCTAATGCACAACATGACAGTTTCTTTCATTAGACAGATGAGATGTTTTTACTCCTCTGATGGATGTGAGATCTGTAGCTTTGTTATAGGGGCGGCCATAATGACCAACAGTGAGCGTGTGCCGTTACGGGCCACAGCTTTTGATTCCCTGTCCAATCCCACGGCGACATCACACACACACACACACACACACACACACCCCCCGTGTGCAGAAGTTGTATCAAGGTCGTTTCAAATCACCCCCGTCCCCATTAAAGCGACAAGTTCAAACCGCGATGCATCCGCCGCGCTGAAGAAGGCAACATAAATAAGCTTGGTTGACAAGTGAATATAAAGCTTCTGAGTGGGAGTGGGGGAGGCAGAGGGCGGAGGGGTAAAGAAAATATTTTTTCACCCTTTAATGGAGCCGTCAACAATCACTTTTCAGCAGAGAGACAGAGTCACAAGGCGGATGGCGGTTTTGTGGTCGAAGGCAGAGGGGAAGCATCATTACCATAGAAAACATTACAGCCAGCGACGGACATCCAGGCCATCAAAGATGATCATCTCATAAATTCCATGCACTGTATAATAGGCCTGTCACTCCTGAAGGCTGAAGGGAGAATAATGCCCACGGCTGATTTTTTATCTTCCACAGTGCTTCTGCTGATTACTGCTAAATAGGCCTCAGCTTGTTCAGCTAATACACACACACACACACATACACACACACACACACATGCTGACGTGAAACCACAATGTGGTGGGCAGCTTTTTGATGGCCACTGTCCGAATCCATATGTCCCTCTCAATCTGCCGTGTCTTATCATTAAGCCAATAATTTGATGAGCAATTAAAGGGAGGCCGTAGTAAACAACCACCCAGCCGGCTTGATGTGTGACACGTCGGAGCGGGAGACACCCTGCAACCAACGCTAAAATGTCAGCGGTGGGTAATCAGCCATCGGCAGAGAGACCCTGGATGGGCAATCATGACAGCAGATACACACTGTAGGTGTTTATGGCTTCACAAATCCACACACAAGCACGCACATGGGCCGAATAACAATAAGACGTTCATTTAGAACAGGGCCCAGCTAAATAAAAGACTAATGCCTTAGGTAGCAAACTCTCTCCCCGTCTTAAAGGTCACTAATGATGTCTTTGCCTCTGAAAACATGCAGTCTAGACAATGTTTTGGAGGGAATATTTCTAGCGGGATGGGGGGGGGGGGTAAGACAGGCAGTTTCCCCCCTTCTCGTTAATTACATGATTAAGCTCTGCTAAGGTTAAAGACCCATTCCAAGCCCTGCATTGCTAATTGGGACACAAGTGATGCTGCTGTCCGGACTTCATCTCCTCCTAGTATTCTCCTCACACACACGCACACACACACACATTTAATAGGTTACATCATGTGAAGGCACAAGTCGTTCTACATTTTAATTGTGTGAGCCAGGAAACACCCTGTTGTGGCACCGCATTTAACACAAATAAGAGTTTAGCTAATGCACTCAGCCAGCAGCAGTACAATCATTTCTACAGTTAACTCCTGATACTACGAGGCTCTAACTAACTCAATACCCTTTTCATTCAAACACTTATGCAACGCTGTTAGTTTGGTTTAGGAAGAGAAAATGATGACAGTGATGCATTCATATATATTGTATGTATACACACATAAAGTGGTTAATGTGCTTTCCATGATCGCATCTGACTGATTCTTAATGATAGATAATGAAGGACTGTTAGCATATTTACTAGAAAGAGCACTGTTATCTAGTGACTTATCTTTGATTGATGGTAATTATCTTTTAAGAGATTATTATTACAGATAAAAACTTTTTTTTTTCAACCAAAATCCTGCAGAAGAGGTTGACTATCAGCCCCAACTGTGACCGCAGTCTTCCTCTTAAGACATGTAAATATATGTATTTATATATTATATATATATATAATATATATATATAATATTTTTCTAAATGTTTTACTTGAGTACTTTCACACGGAACGCGAAAAAGTTAGTTTTTTTCAGAACAAGGTTGATTTTCTGAGCTTCCGCACAGCGAATAAAAGCATAAACCAATCACGTTGTGTGGAACGGTTTGAGTTGCGCCTATATTTATGAAACAACAACATTCTGTAGTCCGAACCAGGACTGCAAACTTTATTACTCCTTTCAACCTTGACAAAGGCAGCACAGACCAGATCCACTTCTTCCTCATTCTTACCTTTCACAATAAAAGCCCTAGACATATAATACTGGTAGGTGAGGAGTTTTGCATGTTGGTGTTATTTATTCATCACGGCCCTGGTGTGTACAGGCCTTCAGGCTGCCCCAACAACCCCCACCGATATGGCACACTGTAGCCTGAGAGGAAACCTGGGGCAAAAAAAGAGGCTGCAAAGCAGTCGCTGCTGCTCGTTAAGCTCAACGCTGTGAGCCCCTGGTAATAACTGAAGGTAACTCAAATGAGCATATTAACATATTTATCCACCCTCTCCTCTCATCTAGATTTTAGTCGCTGGACAGAAATCTTTCAACTATAAAAGTGGAAGTGGCAAAATTCTGAAATCAGGCCCTTGAATGTAAGAAAACAATGGTGTCAAAAGAGGGAGCAGTGAAGACTATTTGACCTGAAGATAAGAGCATGTTAGAGCACTGGGTATGTTTGTATTGAGGATGAAGAGGAGATCTCTACGTGTTCACTTTTCACACAAAAATAAACTGTTCAAATGAATCCTGCACCTTAGTCTTTCTAACATCTGTCAACTCTTCACAACACCTTTGTTACAGGAGAGATGAATGGCTTGTAGGCGTACAGCTGAGAGTGAGCTAGCAACACTGAACCTCTACGGACTGAAGCGTAATGAGCACCATGAAAGGCCCGTGTGGCCGGCAGAGCTAGCGGCTAGCTGTGCCCAGAGTAGAGACCCTCAACGGTGAGCGGCGACTTAAGTTCTTCATTAAAACGTAATGAAAGAAAATCAGAAGCGTTGTCTGTTAATGAGTAACGAACGCAGACTTTAACCCCCCCTCCATTCTGCTTCTGCTGCTTCACTTGAGTCCTCGACAGAGACAAATAAACTTAGCTTGTGTAAATGGAGCAGAAAGCATTCAGAGGGGGGAAGACGAATAGGGCACACGCTCGCACAGTTTGGGAATCCACTTTTATCCCTCGCTATATAGAAATAGCCCCCCTCGCTTTCTTCCCTCTCCCTCTTGCTTTCCCTCTCTCAGGCGAGCTGAGAGATGGTGATCTTTTCAAAGGTCATTTGAACCATTTGTCTTATCTCAGAGTTTCTTCACTGAGATGGCAAGCACAACAGAGAAACTTTGCCTCGGGCTTTGGCTTTGTACATTTCACAACCAGCCAGCGAGAGCCCTAACAACACAATTCCTCTCTTTCGCAACCAATATAAAATCCCTCTGATGCACTAAATATAGCATCATTGATTCTTTTTTTCCCCTCTCAACAAGCAATCAGCAAAATAAAGGTTGTAAACAATACTATAAACTACCTTATGAATAATGAATGCAGAGCCCTGATGGTTGACTGCACTCGTGCAACCGCCGGTGTACTTCGACCCCGAGCTTGAATCGGGCTGTTGCTGTGCTGCCATGACTTGCCCTTTTCATTTCCGCTGCCGTGCCTGTAAACACTAACAAGCCACAGAGAGCGACCGGCATGCCTGTTCACTTAATAAAAATAAGTGAAAAATTAGTGTGGACCGCTGCTGCTGCCAGCGTCCTACTGCGAGCACTACTTGACTATTTACCTGCTATTATGACAAACGAGTGCTGATTATTACCCAGGGTGCACTAGGGACAGTGCAGTCATTACGGCAACTTCCTGTTCCTGCTGCAGTTAGCTGGTCGTCCTCTGTGTTATTCGCTAAACACCTGTGCTGGACGCCTCCGGCTTTGGCAAAGAAAGATGAGAAAATTAATATTTATAAAGAGGAACAGCTTCAGACTTCTCACCAGAACAGAATGAGCTGCAGTATAAAGCCCAGCGACTGCAGAGGAAACACATCAGCCCTACTAA
This sequence comes from Sebastes umbrosus, assembly GCF_015220745.1. Classification (NCBI taxonomy): domain Eukaryota; kingdom Metazoa; phylum Chordata; class Actinopteri; order Perciformes; family Sebastidae; genus Sebastes; species Sebastes umbrosus. Next base: position 22,767,823 of record NC_051291.1, read on the forward strand.
TAGCATGCTTACCATTTAAATCATTAGGTTTGTTCTGCTCTCATTTTATGTCTTTAAGAAATATTTACCTGCAAAATAAAGCACATTCTGCTATAAGAAACAAAACCAGAATATTTCAGAATGATCTGGATTAGGGCTGAAACTGCTTAGACAGTGATTATTTTCAGTATTGATTCATCTATTGATCTACTAATTGCTTAGTCTATATCTATAAATTATCAGAAAATAGTGAAAACAACATTTCCCAGATCCCAAGGTGATGTCTTGAAATTGTTTTTTTTGTTCAATTACCAGTCCAAAACCTAAAGATATTCAAATCACAAGAGAAAGAACAGCATGACCTCACATCTGAAAGCCTCAAATCTGATATTTTCTGCTTAATAAATCACTTAAAGAGGTCAAATAGAGCGTTTCAGACAGAGGGTGATAAGAGGTGCTGCAGCGTTTTTTGAACATTAAATCATGTAAACACCTAATACAAGTATGCACCTGAAAATGAGCAGAAGTACTCTTTAAACTGAGATTTTAGGTGAGCACAGAGAACCTTTCCTCCTTTGGCAGATGAATGAATAAAACAGCACATACATCACTCTGCATGAAAATGCATTTGTGAGCAGAGGAGGGGCTTTAATTGATTAGTTGACTAATTGTTGAATGGACTCATTATTTCAGCTTGTAGATTATATTATGCAGCTTCTTTTACATCGTCTGTATTCAGATTATTGTAGTTCACCTTCGTGATGAGAATGAATGCACATGCCCTGATTATTATTGAACAGCACAGCAGGAAGGTGAGAATAGATGCAAAATGTGTGCATGTGTGTAGTGTTAAGAGGCGGGGGCGATGGCCCAGCCAATCAGGTTTTAGGACAGGTCAACCTCCAGGAAGCAAAGCAGGCCATGATGACAAGACGCCTTCAATTAACCCGCTGCACTCTGCCACATGACATTTAGGCTCAAGCACGACCTGAATCACAAACTAGCTTCCCCTCTGTCCTCACAAGTGTTCCACTTCTAATTGCTGCCTCGCCAGTAACAAGAGCCTGAGAGTGAAAGGAGCGCTGGCACACTAAAGGGCTTTTTTATCAGATGCAAAGAATGCATTCACTGAATGGTGTTTGTGCACAGGCTCCCTGTGCTCACTACCCAGCGTCCACGGTGCTCCTGGCAGACACAGCAGCCCCAAAACTGAAATATTCATCTTTAATAAGATGTTTACAGCCCATGATTTATCTTGATAGTCCTATGCCTGCTGTTGAGAATATTCATCGTTGATGCTATGCTCTGAAAACAGAATATTCATGCAGCTCTATCTGTTATATCCAGACACGCTCCCTTCTGTTTTCTCTCATTGATTTTGGCTGCTAGTGCCACCAAGTGGCTGGTCTGTCTTGCTTTACAGAGGAGACCACTGCAGTCTCCTCTCCTTTTCATCTCGGCCGGCTCGGTCTATGCGCTGGACCGATTCACAATAAAGGGAGTGGATATGCCTTTCTTAAATGTTCAAGGCAGCTCAGTGGCTGTCATCTACGATTCATCTATATCACAGGCCGAGGATACGTGCGCATGTGTGTCAGTCGGTTCAAAATGACTTTTAGGGCTGGTGATAGATGTGTTGCTGATTGTTGAGTAGCTGCTAGATTGAAGAGCAGTCCACCTACATCAGCCGCGCTCTTCCTCTCACTCTCTCAGGCCTCCGTCTCCCGGGGATGGAGCGGTGGCCGAGAGCTGTTGAGTGATATACGAGCCGGCCTGAGAGAGATGAGAAGGACCTGCCATTCCCTGTCAAGGAGGGACGTTGCAAGGCAAGAGGTTACGCACATTGAAATGCCATTTTCTGCAGTTCACTACCTCACTGTTGCCGCTACCTCGGAGGCCGGGATGAGAAATGTGCCTCATGAAAAATGACTCCCATTACGGGCTTGACCCCAGCTGATCTTTACCGTTCACCCCCACGTCTTATAAGTGTGACCCCGTCGCAATGTCTCAACCTTTCCACTCAACACACACGCACGCACGCACGCACGCACGCACGCACGCACGCACGCACGCACGCACGCAGAAATACTCACACCTATCAGCTCCCTCTTTCCTCCCGCGGGTGCCTTTAGATCACTAATGACCATCTAGCTAGCTGCCAATAGGACCGCGGTGCGTATCTACTGCTAACCCTTTTCTAAATCAGAGTAAATGGCTTCACACCAGAGGACAAGAAATTAATCTAGCTCTAATCACTAGCATGGACTTCTTACCAGGTACGATACATCAGCTGGAACTGGATCTATGCTGATGAATTAGTGACATATTACCACCAGTATTGCATGTTTACCAGTGTGGGGGAGGTTACAGTAAATTGTAATTAGTAAAAGTAATTCACTTTTCTTCACTGACTTATGTTGCTCATGTTTAAGGTATCTAACCAGATACTGCTGTTATTGTAACAAATCTTATTCAAGGCTACTGCCGTTTTGAACACAAGAAGACAATTTGACTCAACGTACTGTATATATGAATGCTATTTTATTTTTTAGAATAAGGAACATCATGTCTGTCCCAGGTGCCGTTGTGTGAAGTGTGAAGCAAGTGAACTGTTTGTCTCAACACACGCCTTGCATACAGACACTAAGTTTACGGTCACATCAGGTCATTCCTTACACTCTGTTGCTAATACACACAGTATCTTTATGTACTTTATGTTACATTTCTTTAACTCCATGGCTACTGTAGATATTGATCAGGACATAACTCTGCAACACTTAAATAACCTGCATCACAAATTCACTTAACCCCATACCAGCTTTAATAATAATTATGGCTTAAGATCCTTTTTTTCTGTCCATATTTTGCCACATATTAAGTATTAAGTAGTCACTCTTGAAATACAGGTTTATTTTTAATAGGGCTGTCAATCGATTAAATATATAATTGCAATTAATTGCATGATTGTCCATGATTAATCGCACATTTCTTATCTGTTCAAAATGTACCTTAAAACACAAAACTATGAAAAAATATTGTCCAGAAACCCTCACAGGTACTGCGTTTAGCATAAAACAATATGCTCCAATCATAACATGGCAAACTGCAGCCCAACAGGCAACAACAGCTGTCAATGTGTCAGTGTGCTGACTTGACTATGACTTGCCCCAAACTGCATGTGATTATCATAAAGTGGGCATGTCTGTAAAGGGGAGACTCGTGGGTACCCATAGAACCCATTTTTAGGTCAAGGGACCTCTTTGAAAATGGCCATGAGTTTTTCCTCACTAAAGTTCAGCGTAACTTTGGAGTGTTATTTAGCCTTTTTCGCAACAAGCTAGTATGACATGGTTGGTACCGATGGGTCCATTGGGTTTTGTAGTTTCATATGATGCCAGTATCTTCACTCTAACTTTAAAACTGAGCCCTCTACAACTTCAAAATGCAAGTTTTATTATTGCGTTAACTTTGACAGCCCTAGTTTTTAACTCTTATATATAAAAAGTGTTTCTGTCCATTTTGCTACTTTTAATGTATTTTAAGATGTTTGTCTTGCATTTATCATATTTTATTCATCTTTCCTCAGACTTTATGTGATCGTCCTGCTCCCAACACGACTTTCACAATCCAACTGAGAGAAGAGTGCAGTTGAGGAATGATCATGTAGATACCTCAATTTAACATCACTTCACATGATGTCAAAAATATGTTTGGATTATACTATTAATATATTTGTAATTATTTACAACTTTGACTGTTCACTTCCTTTAGTTATGTCTGACAAGAAGAAATCTGGAGTGTCACTGTGTCAGCACAGGATATTAAAACACCAGATCAAATAAAGAATATAAATAGTAAAGAGTTTAATACTCTTATACAATCAGATCTGTTGAAAATGGAGCCTGGGTGTTTTCACCCACTTAGAGGTTAAAACCTTTTTATAATTATAATAATAATAATATGGGGTTTTCCAATAACAGAGCTTTTTTTTTTTGCCAGACAATTCAGCTAAATGTGTGATTCTATTGAGCCCATCAACCCAATTGTTAAAGATCTGTACAAGCTAGTCTGAATGTTGTCTCTAAAGTCGACAACATTTAAAGAAAACATTTAACTGCTAATTTAATGGACACGAATCCCTACATAATTATCAGTGAAATGTTTCCCGGTTTGTTCTGACCTCATTGTCACTCTCCTCGTAAAAGAGCCTGTATCACAGCCTGCCTGCCTGCCTGCCTGCATGTAGCAGTTTACATTGTGCGTGGGTTTTTTAACTTTCAACACCAAGACAAGTAGAGCTTGGAGAGAACTTGCAGAAGATCTTCTATCATCCGCCTACTTAAAGAAAGCCTTTTTCCTACTTTACAAATGACAGAAATACAGTAATGCTATGTTTGTTTGATAAGGGGTCAGGCAAGACGATGAACGTCCCTTCATCTGTTCTGGTATCCTGCCACTGATAACAGCTATTCTAGCCACAGTCGACCATTTGCTAAGCTACGCCTGAAAAGCTTTATGTTCCCACTTGGCACACATACAGTTTACAATGATAAAGTGGCAGATTTACCTCTCAAACAGTTGCTCCTCAACTTTAGATAGAGGGAGAATAAAACAGGCTTCTTATTACCTCCGCCAAGGCCGAAGGCCGAAGGCTGAAGGCCTAGGAAGGAGGTTATGTTTTCACCGCCGTTGGTTTGTTTGTTGGTTTGTTCGTTTGTTCGTTTGCAGGATTACTCCAAAGGTACAACATAGATTTAAATGACATTTTTTAGAGGGGTGGGGTGTGGCACAATGAACAATCCATTAGATTTTGGTGGCGATCCGGATCATGGTCCGTATTCAGGAATTTCTTAAAGCATTCTGATCAGCCAGAATATTAAGACCTCTGGGTATAACACATGTGCAGTGTAATTGATGACGCGTTGATGATGCATGACCCCGCCTCTTTCCTTCAGCGAGAGAGACAGAGAGAGAGCGGGGGTGAAGGGAGGGGGGGGACACCTGTAGATTCGGCGTTTTTTCACATTAAACTTCACATTAAAATTCCTGTTGAGTTTGACCAAAGCACACTTGGTGATTGTTGGAAAGAGTAACGACGGTTTAGGTGAGTTTTACTTAGTTTCTGTCCAGTTTGAATGAAGTGTTTTACGCTGCTCCGCTATGTACAGCTGATCTCAACAGAAACTAAAATACACGTGGATGATGGTGCAAGCTGCACGGAGAGGGGAAGGGAGGTCTGCGCTCTCCGAGTGCCATTCTAATTTCTAACTAGCAGCCGTTGATTTTGCCTGCTAAAATGGCAAATTTGATCAGCTGTAGCTAGCAACCAGTTAAGCTAACGTTAGCTCCATGACAGCAGAACAGATATTGGTTGATGGGAGTCTCCAGTTCAGCGTCCGGGAGCGTTAACTCAGCAGCTATGATGCTGCGTGTAGTGTCGCGGACATGCAGCCACTTTCCCAGTAAAAGTCTCCGCCACACATTTAGTTTAGTTTAGCAGGTTATCAGCTGTGTGTCTGCCTGGCGGAACTTTAGTGAGTGTCCAACAGTGTGTGTGTTTGTGCTACGTTAGCAGCTCTAGCATTGCCGGAGGCTTCGTGCTCACCGCCGCACACGTAGTCTGAGTAACTTTAGTGAGTTTCCAACAGACCGTGTGTGTGTGTTGGTGGTGAGTGTGAGGTTGTTGGTGGCATTCTAGCTGTGATCGTAGGTGTAGCAGTGTGTCTACAGTTTATTTGTCGGTGAATAAATGCTACTAAACTACAACTCCTCCACTCCACTCAAGAGAGACAGAGACCGGAGACGACTTCCTGTATCCTGCAACTCCGGCTCCGCCTCTTAAGGTGGGCTGTTAAGGTGGACCAGCTTTTCTCCTTAAAGAGACGAGCCGCTCCTCTGAGCCGCTCAGCTTTTGAGTTAATTATTAACATTTCTTTTAACTGTTTTAACCGATAGCGTTAATCGGTTAAAATGCTTAATGCCGGTTAACTGTTAAACGGTTAATTATTGACACCCCTACTTAAAGCATGTGGAGAAACCCAAAGCTTAAAAGACCTGCCATGTCTTTAACAGTTGCTGAGGCTATGATTGGACAATTGCTATTTGGGGGAGGGGTTTAACTAACAGTTAATTAGTATTCAGTAATTAGTAATCTCAATTCAATAAATAAATAGTCTATATGAAGTAAAGCCTATTTTTGTGTACCCCTGGGTGAATTAAATACTTGACAAATTACAAGTACTAGTAGTATTTTCTCATTTAATTAAGAACTCAACAGTTTCATGTGAAATTATAGAGAAAAAATGAATTAATATGTCCAGCTATACAACAACTATGTTTACATGCATGCAGTAATCAGATTAAGACAATACAGCTTTTCGGAGAAATTTGAGCAAGTATTTGCTTGTTATTATCAATTTAGACAACATAATTGTGTATCATGATATCTCCATATATGATTTCATCATGATATAATCCCATTGAAAGACAATAAATTATCATATTGAATTATTGCTCTACAGCAAATACAAACATGGTGCTATATTTCAGCAAAGACTTTGTAGTCACTTCTACTTGTCCTTTGGTTATGTATTTATCTTTGAACAAGGATTAAAGCTTTGTCACATAAAGGACATACATTTTAACAATCTAAAAATAGAATTATACAAACAACATTCCAAAAGATATACTCACAGAAGTATTTTTCTTGCCTCCTCCATCTCTCTAAAAAGAGGTACATGACTTCCTCCTGGTTAATCAAGCCCTAATCAGACTTCAATGTATATGAATAAATATAAGCCAAGTGACTCCAAATGATTGTGTTAATCGATGCCATTCAGCACATTATTATCATACATGATGTGGGATGAAGACATGCTCTGCAGAGACAGTCGGTAAATAGGAGAGGAACTGTTTTACATATTTAACATATTAGTGATTGTGTATAAAGAGACACATCGTTATTAGTGGAGAAGGAGACGGCGCTCACACTGAGAAATCAAGGATGCAGCGATGTTGTTACACATTTATGCAAAACAAATCTGATCAGAAGTAACCTCCAGGCAATGATACAAAAGGAAATGTGTTGTGGGAGGAAGGCAAGCAAATATTTGATCAAAGTTAAGAAGAATGCTTGCATGTTCTGCTTTTCATCTACATCCAACTTTGCAGCCTGGCAAACTCCTCCACCAATCATATATATTCAAATGTTTATGTATAGTAGCACATTCTGCTCTGCCAGGAATAGATGATAGATGTCATCATCACTGTGGGAGAGTGTAACACTGCTGAGGAGGCAAAGAAAATCATTTAATAAGTTGATTACAGTTGGACTGATGGACACTGTGGTGCTCATAAAGCAACGTTTATTTGCTCAACACTTTATGAGCAATTATTTAAACATATTAAACAGCGGGTGGCTGTTAAAACTAGTCTTTGCTGAGAGATTGCAGGCAGAACACTGATAGAACATAGGGCCAGTTGGTTAGTGGATAGAGTAGCTAGTATGATCCCTAATCTTAAATGAAACCACTATTTTATGACACATCACCACTAAAGGGTTTAAACCACCAGCATATTTGCTATTTTGAGTCGAGCTGACTCACCCAATCCAACTTGAAGCTCTAATATTTAAAACTCATTAGATTTTCCAATGCAGTAGTTATGAAAATTACCTTTTGCAATTCAAATCCACAATCTAGAACCCTAGAGAGATAATTTTATCATCTCCATATTCATCCGCAGCAGTGTCAACAACACTGTTCTCCCCCATGGATGTTACTAAATACATCAGTTTCCAGTGCCAACCCAGAGACAGACCCTACAACTGAAAGACCTGGAGGTTAGAATCAGTGGTGCTGTTTATTTACCACCATGCTTTTATATTAAAGCAGTCAGAACTGGTCAGAGTGACCCTGGTTAACAAACTCATCATCATTTTAGTAGACAGACTTTCATATTAACCATTTGACCTAAATTGTGAAAAGGAGTGTTACATGGCCAGTAAATACTTTCATTATGCACATGTTCACAATGTTTTGTCATGTCCTTTCTTTCTTCCATGAAATGAGTTAAAGGATTCAATTTGTGTTTCATTTCATCAGGCAAGGGACTTATTCAAGCGAGAGAAAAGGTTTTTAACCCGTTGAGACCCACAATATAAAATCTTTTTTAGGGGGTAAAGGGAGTTTTTAGGGGGAGATAGCAGGTCTACTGTATATGTTACATAGAAGTTGTCTACATCACAACAATACACTGGGAACTTGAAGATTTTCAGTCACATATCTTGAGGTCAAAGGTCAAGAGACCCCTTTGAAAATGGCCGTGCCAGTTTTTCCTCGCCAAAATTTTGTCTTTGGACTTTGGAGCGTTATTTAGCCTCCTTCCCGACAAGCTGGCATGACATGGTGGGTACCGATGGATTCCTTAGGGGGGGTTGTAGCTCAGTGGCGGTTTGATCCCCCGCTCCTTCAGACTGTGTCGAAGTGTCCTTAAGCGACACACTAAACCCCAAGATTCTCCCCTATCCAGTTGTAGCAGCCCACTGCTCCTAAAAAAATACTTAAGATGGGTTAAATGCAGAGGTCAAATTTCATGTTCTTCTTCCTTAGGTTTGAAACTGAAACTGAACCTGCTACCGCCTCCGAAAGACAGTAGAGTCGATCGGGATTGCTAGTCTCAGAAGGTCAAAAAACTGTTTTTGTTCAGAGTAAAAAGTGGACAGAAGGTGATCATAGACAAGTATGTGAACAAATAGCGTGTGCCATGCAGCCGGTTGTCTACACGAACGTGTGGTTAAAGAGCAAGTAGATCTCAGCGTTGACTTTCACCACAAAAGAGGGAAAGTATACATTTCTCAATCAACTGATGGCTCACTAGAACTCCTAGAAAACACAGAATGATTTTATCTCACGCAGCAGTATCAAAGGCTCAATTTTTTTTGCACACAACTTGATTAAAATGCCCCTCCTTAATCCCCAGTCTCCAGGCTACTCGACCTGCCACTAACACCCCTCTTGTCTCTCGCTGTTCCCTCGTTATCACAGCCAGCTTGCCTGTCCCAAATGCCCTTCCTCCATTTCATGTGGTTTTTAATACACCACCTGCCTTCAGATGCCCACCTCCCATCTCATTACAACTTTAGAAACACTTCCTCGGCTCCAGCTTCCTCTACGGGTTTGCTCTCTACTCTATTTTAGGGACTTAGTTCATTCTCTTATCCAGAATGACTTGGTGACTGTAACATGCCAATAAGCTTCTTACATCATTGAAATAACAAGCAATCAATAGGAACACTAACGTGGGTTGGGACCACAGAATGGTCATGTGAGAGGGGTGAACTGGGGAAAATAAGTAGATAACCATTGGAGCATGATTAGAGTAAGTAGAGGAGAAGATACATCAGTCAGTGGGAGAAGTAGAGTTTCAAAGCACATATCTGGATCTACTTTACCAACCTAAAAAAGTCTAGTCAAGAATAATGGAAATGATTTCAAATGTGGCTGATCTTTAAAAATGTATAATCTGTTATATCCGTACAGTGTTAAAGGTGCTAAATGCGACAATGGGAGCATTTCTATTGCCTCCACAAGGTTCTCAACATGCCAGCGGCTCTCAGCTAATGGTGCTAACAGCGCTAGCAGTGGAAACAACAGAGCCATGATCCGGCTACTTTTCCAGATGGAAGTCGAACCATTTAGGCTTCACGCGCCAATGAGCAACTCTGACCGGGGCCACGCCTCCAACGCTGGATCCAGTTCTTTTAATACATCCATGGTATGAGCGCAGTCCTGAGCGGCAGCCATGAGCTAGCCAGTGGGGCTCATGCACATGCACGAATATGCACTAAAAAGCATGTGCGGCCAGCCCGGCTATGTCAACAAAGCAGATAGAAGCTCTGATTACAACACACACAGACGGAGAGTGACTTCATTCTATGCTCAGGTAGACATCACTCCTCTATATGTTTAGATAGCAAATAGTTGTTTGCTGCTATATTAATGCTCTGAGTATCATATAGAGCACCTTTAAGTTAGCAATGTTTATATGAATGGGTCCTACAGTAGATTTTTTTGTATTGCGTAAAATAATGGTACTGTTTAGGTGCTATCTGGGTGATGTATGTCACTTCAATCAAGTTGTAGGGAGGGTTAAGGGGAGGATGATATGTCTGTTAACTTTCCATTACAAATTATTTTGTCAGTGTGCCATTTTGTGTCATTGTCTTGCCTTTTTGTCTGCTATTTCTGTATTGAGAGTCTGAGAGAAAAATTCTTTTTTTACCATATTGGAGGGATGATTTTTCTCTTATTCTAGGTCATCCTCAAAAGGTGGTCAAGAGAGAAATAAAATCTGTCTCCTCCTACATCATCCGTCCCCTGGCCTCGAGGTACATCATGCCGTTCATCTTTTTCCTATACTTCCTCACATCTTTCTTCATTTCAGTTACAGGCGTCCAGCCGTCCACAGTGCAGATATGCAGTCTAGGGTCAGTATATAGACATAGCAACATTTTTCACAAGTCTAATTTAGGGTGGAATTAAATGAGAAATACTTTCCACTGGTTAATTTCTTTCCCTGCTCAGCTTATGGCACATCTCTTCTGTGATCGGATTTAAAACACAAACAAACAAGAACTGGAACTGTTTGCAAGTGGGCCTATTGAATATCATCCACTAGAACTCCCATTGTCTGAGTGGGATGAGACTCAGAGCCATGAGACAAGACTTTAACAACACTTCTGACAACTAAATCCAGTATGTGGGGGGAGCCTATAAATGTTAAATTTGGAGATATTTCAGGCTTGTTCTTCAAGTATTTTTTGTTTTTAAAAAAAAAAAGTCTTTCTGACTCCTTCCTAATAATCTTTTTCTCCCTTTTGCATTCATTACTGATTCTCCCACGAACAAACGTCTCCTCTCTGGCAGATTTGTGACTCTGATCCAGGGGCGTAATCTGTGAACGGCTTTGTCAACATCACCGGCTGCCTATTCGAGTTTATCGCTACATTCCAGGAAGACAGGGAGCGGGAGAGGAAGAAGTGGGAACAGAGATGAGAGGGAAGGACAGACAGCACGGTGAATGAAGAAAGGGGGAGAGAGAAGTGGGGTGGAGTGACGAACAGAGGGGGGAATCACTCAATCGTTTCTGCGGAGGGAAAGAGGTATGAATATTCCAATTTTACCCTGCTCATTAGAGACGGCTGCCTCTTCCTTTGGGGGAAAGCACTGCTTGTGTTTGTTTCCAGCCTGATTATTTGCATGATGTATTCCACAGCTTTATATTCAGTGATGGGAGAAAGATGGCGTTCTGGCAGGCTGACAATGAGGCCTAAGGGGCGCAGAGGCAGGCGCAGTCAGCTTTATTCAATGCGAAGTTCAAAGGCCACGCTTCCTTACCCCAAATTAGTCACCATTTCACAGTCGGTAAAGCCCCCTTCCAACAACTCCACTTACTTGCACAACTTCTAAACAAGGCCATTTTCTGAAAGGTTGGGCACACTGAGGGGAGATAGCTATTTTGGGACAACAGCATACAACTAATCATGAGTCCATGCTTCCACCACCTGAGAAGCTGCTCTCTACAATGTATTTTGAATGACCCCAAAGTCATATCATTTCCTTGTCTTTTGGCATGGAAAAGGTGTCTGCAGCTCATCCCTTTGGTTAACATCACCTATCCGCAGCCAAACATGCATTGGCATTGAAATACATCCTGTCGATCTAGCACCTAGCATCATTAGTGCTAGGGATGTCACGAGAACCGATACCTCGGTACCAAGTTGATGCCCAAATCCTGAAAACATGACGGCACTCGTTTATCTACAGTACTGCAGGTACCACAGATACCGGGGGGGGGGGGGGGCTCACGACAAAAATGTCCCTGATAAATGCTACATTGTGAACAACAAATGCGTGTTGAAATCGGCAGGAAGAGAGTTAGTTAACGTTAGCTGTTAGCAACGAGAGCTAGTTAACGTTAGCTGTTAGCAGCCCGTGGGTAGTACAGTCCTGCTTGGATAAATAATGGAGCTAAGGTACTGTGGTTGCACTGAGTTGCAATATGATATGTTAAAGCTCTATTCAGTAAAAATTTAAATTGGGAAAAGATACATTATAAAAAACACCGATCAGCCTCACGTTAGGTCAGCACGGGCACCCTGACTGGTCTGAGGCTACGCAGCCCCATACTCAACAAACTGCTCCTCACTGTGTGTTCTGACTCCTTTCTATCAGAACCAGCATTAACTGTTTCATCAGTTTGAGCTCCAGTAGCTCTTCTATTGGATCAGACAACACGGGCCAGCCTTCGCTCCCCACGTGCATCAATGAGCCTCGGGTCTGACCCTGTCACCGGTTCTCCTTCCTTGGACCACTTCTGGTAGGTCCTGACCACTGCAGACCGGGAACATCCCACAAGAGCTGCAGTTCTGGAGATGTTCTGACCCAGTCGTCTAGCCGGCATTATCTGGCCCTCGTCAAAGTCACTCACATCCTTACACTGGCCCATTTTTTCTGCTTCCAACACAAAGTTCAAAATGTTCACTTGCTGTCTAATATATCCCCCCCCCCCCCTCCACACTGCCAGGTGCCATGGTAACGAGATAATCAATGTTATTCACTTCACCTGTCAGTGGTCTGAATGTTATGGCTAATCAGTGTATATCATCATGTTCAAATTTAATCTTGTAAAATGACGTTTTTGGCGAGAAACTTGAGGCAGATCATTAGGAATTAATAATGAATTCGCAAAAAAACCCTATGCACATGGTAAAACAGGAATGTATGCTGAATTATATGGGATTTATTGCTTGTTTTTTTACCGTGCTATCAAATTGGGTATCAAGAAACATGGAATTTCACTGGTATTGGTATCAACTGCTAATGTCTGGTATCGTGACATCCCTAATTAGTGCTGGAGCTGCAAATGAGTTTCAAATGTGCAAGCAAGCAAACAGACTGCAACACAATCAGGCTTTTTGTCTTCCAATATGACAAAAACGTTTTTGCTGTTTATTATTTGATGTACTTTTTGTACCATAGAGTGCAAAAAATAGCATACATATTTTTCTTCTTCTATATTGTTACTGTAGTAACTGTAACTTTCTTGTCTTTTACTTTTTGTTTGCATCCTTTTACCTGCCAATTTTGGTATTAAATACATTTTCAGGGTCAAATATTAAATATGAAGAAAACTAAGAAGAAAAATGAAACATGTACAGCATGTAAATGTGATCTGTTTCTCACATAAATAAGCGTTAAAAACCAATTTGTAAGTGGTAAATGATCTTAATATTTTGAATGTTTAATTGTCTATTTTAACAGGAGAAGTTCAGGAAGACAACTGAAAACAATCTCATATTGTTGAGTTATCACAAATAGATAATCGCATTAGAGCTGAAACAATTCATTGATTGTCTATCAATTAGGATCAATTAGTTGACAAACAGAAAAGGAATCAGCAACTAACAATTCACTATTTATTTTTTTCCTAACAATTCCATCACAGGTTCCAACATCTCCAGTTTGAGGATTTACTAGTTTTCTCTGTTTTGTTTCATTGTAAACTAAACAGTTTGGGGTTTTGGACAGTTTGAAGACGTCACCCTCGACTCTGACAATTGTGTTTCCCTTTTTTCAAACATTTTAGGGAAACAATTAATCGACTAATCAAGAAAAATATTGTCAGAATAATCAATGATGAAAAATCATTACTATTCTTATGATGGCAAGGAATTCCATTTTCCATGTAGCCACCTCACTCCTCATGTATTCATATTATCTCAAAAACAAGCTGTCCATTCCTAGAGGACTACTAAACACATTAAATATGAGGTACAATATTCCTTTTGTACCGTAGATTTCTCTGTTTTGTGACATGACCGGGCTTACATTTCTTTGCATCAGGTGCTTTGCTGACAACATCCTAACATTGATTGGAAACGTGATGCCTGTACTGTGTATGGTTTCTAACCAGGTAACCACATAAACAATGAGAGACCAGCCACCCTCCCTCTGCGACAGTTGTTGCTGTTGTTTGTGCTTCATTTGTGCTCACATTGTAACAACACGTGATTCAGACATTTCCAAGAACCACATCTACACCTCCTAGCACCGTTTCATCAACTCCGCTGGATCCCTTTAATGTACTGCATAATGAAGTGCAGCAACGAGCGTGCAACAGCTTTAATTCTAAATAAATACAAACACGCTGCACATTGCATCATAGTGAAGCAGATTGTGCCTGATTAGGCTTCACACATGAGCGTGATGCCTTCTCAGCAGGACGTCTACCTTCACCCGCCTGCTCAACTCGCCACTCTCTTTTCAACTTTTCTCTCTCCAGTCGACTCCCCTCTCCACGCCTCACTTCCTTTGCGGGAGAGCCTGCAGTCACATTAGCTCAGAGCAGTGACTTTGCGACTGAGACACCCCCCACCCCCCGTGGTGCATCAGCTATCTATAGATTTTAGCAGATACACAAACTCTATCTGTTTGTGTTTCTGAGAGGGAGGCGGATATATATATTTCTGCACATATTCCCTTGCTAAATACACATTTGACGTGTGCACATAACAGCAATACAAGATGTAGTGGTGTGGTTTCATTTGGTGGCTTGATGGCAGTTTATAAGTGACAGGCTATGAATCAGGGGAGACCGAGGAAATAGAGAGCAAGACATAAAGAAGAAGAAGAGATTGAGAGGAGAGGGAGCTGTGAAGGTGAGAAGGGGAGTCGAGGAAGAGATGAGGCAAGATTGAGAGGTGAAAGAGTAAGAGAAAAACAGAGTTCAAAGGAGAAGGGAAAGTACAGACGCTGAGGAGGGCAGGGTTTAAAAAAAGTTTGCAGTCAATGTTTTTTTGTCATATGAGGATGATACAGATAGGGTAAAAATCATTCTTGTAATATGAATAAAGATCATTTCTGATAGATATGCATGACAATATGCCAAATGTATGAAGGTTGTATGTAGTTTTTGACTTGAACTAGCTTCTAAGACTCTGGAGACTCTAAAAGTACAAATGTCTAAATAATCTTAAAAAAAAAAGAAAAGGAAGATGAAACATCCTCCAGCCCATAGATTGTATCTGTAGATGGATGATGCGTCTCCACTTCCTCCCTCTGTAGAGAAGTGAAGCCAAAATATCCTCCTGGATACGGGAGCTGCCATTTGAGATTTTGACGTCATTGGAACCTTGAGTCTGCGCAGTAGTAATTGTGGAGGCTGGAGCTGCGGTATCAACGCCCCGCCCACACACCCGCCTGAGCCAATCGCAAGCCGAGTACAGCCCCAGCTCATCAGCATGAGCCACCTAGCTGCTACATTAGCACCACAGTAATGTTTGGCTAGAAAGACACAACAACTAACTATAATACCTCTATAACTACCTTTACTGACACATGATCTATTATATAGACTCATGATGGTTATGGAAAGTTAAAGTTACATCTCCTCTCTCAATACCCGATCCTCCGGCTACATGACTACTCAGAGCAGCTGTCAATCACAGGTGTCAATCATGACATCTCACCCCCTTTTTATAACACCAATTAACTAATTAAAACCAATCTTATCAGAAAAATGATCACTTGAACATAAATCAGCGTGATAAGAACTACCTAAAAAGACAGAAATCCTCTTTTGGAAAAAATTATTTGACTTGTATTTTGACTTTTTAGTTTGGCCCATGTCCCATCCGCGAAAGTGGAGGCGGCGGGCTTCATGACCTATACTGCAGCCAGCCACCAGGGGGCCATCCAGATGTTTTGGCTTCACTTTTGGGAGCTGTCATGTCGTCCATCTTTATATACAGTCTATGCTCGAGACCCACTTATACCAAAGAACGTATATTGCCAAGAAGTGAAAGTCAATTGTTCGTTCTATTGCAACATCAGCGCCCAGCAGCAAAGCTACGCTTCCGTCATTTTAGACTCAAAACGACTACTGGATGTCAGTAAAACGTCCGCCTTAAAATTGCCGTACAAAAGTAAAACTATATTATTTCTATTCTATTGTCATATTCTACTGAAATGGCCTGTGTTGAAAAATAAAATATTATAAATAGAATAACCATTTTAAGTCCAAAATGGCGGCAGCGGCTGTTGTAAAAAAACAAAACACCGGAGATTTGTCTCTTTGCTTCTGTACTCTTAGCCTAGTCATAGTTTTCAGTCATACGACTGGCGCAGAGCCTGGAGGGCAAAACCAAACCCCAGGAAGAGCACAAGGCTGTCAAATCTTTACTTTTTACAATCAGCAAGTGTTGAGATCACCTCTCAAACGAGGAAAAACAAAAACTGCAAGTCTTAGGCACATGTGACCCATATACAGTACCTGCTGCGGTATTTTAATCATTGAAGTGGAAGTAGACAACTTTTCAGCTATCTAGCACGCTAGCTCTTCAACTCCTTGGTCATAACAGCATCTAATAACTTTTACCACTGCTCATTTTAGAAATGTCAACACAACATAACCTCTTCTTTGTTTCTGTAATGTGTGTGTCGCCAAGATGAAAGTGTAACGTCACAGTTATCTGGACTTTCAATCTGGACGGGTCACTAATGCTTTTATTTGCGAGGTGAAGGACAAGAAATTAACGTTGGTTACTGCGGGCAAGCTAGCCGTCACTCACATCTCCGTAGTTAAACCAGCCGCTGGAGATGGACACAGGCGGAGCAGACGTAGTAACACCGCTGGAGACGGACACAGGCGGAGAAGACATAGTAACATCGCTGGAGACGGACACAGGCGAAGCAGACGTAGTTACACCGCTGGAGACGGATACAGGCAGAGCAGACATAGTAACAACGCTGGAGACGGACACAGGCAGAGCAGACGTAGTTACACCGCTGGAGACGGACACAGGCCGAGCAGACGTAGTAACACTGCTCGCAAAGCAATGTCTGGAAAATGATTTAAATGGTTGAATGGTTAAATGAGCTGGTTTGACCATGGAGATGGGAGAGACAGCTAGCTCGGTCGTAGTCGTTGGTTGCATGGGTGTTCGGTTTCAGTCAGTGTCGGTGTAGTCCGCTCTCGTCAAGGACGGCGGCACGTCTAATTTAATTGCACAAATCCACAATCCTCTGCTCTGGGTTTTGGTTCTGAGACGGTGCTGTAGAAACACAGTCCAGGCTCGTCTTCTCTTCAGATTGAACATCAACACAATCTAGGCTTACCCGCCGGTCGCAGTGGTCCCTCAGTTAGCAACGCTGCAACTCCCCCCAAATAAAGTTGTGAACACGACCTAATTTCTCAGGTGTGTTCACGAGTGTGTGCGGTTAGGCTGGAGCCATTTGAGGCAATGATGTACATTAAGTGCATCTGACATGCAGCTGTCAGCCTGACTCTCCATTATCCCACACTGAACACACACACACACAGAGAGAGGGGTCTGGTGAACTCACCTGATCAAAGTCACTCATTCATGTCTCTGCCTCCGTGTCTCTCTCTCTCCTACCCTCTGTCACTTATACTCTTGGGAGTCAGAAGGGGACACACACCTGCGGCCTCACTAAACAGGCTATTAGGATGCGTTCAGGGACGACAGGGACGGCTTGTAATGCCTCTATAATCACAAAGGCCGTGCTTAGATCGACAGATTGCTTGGGACGACCGCATCTGCACTGCATTCAAATCCACATTTAAAATGGCCGGTCTGATGTCTAATTAAAAACTGGAGGGATATTTGTTGATTTGAATGATAATTGTTAACAGTCACTGTCAGTATAAATCATGTTTGTCTAAACAAAATTGAGATGCACCTTAATTTCAACTGAGCACACCCATTTGGCATTTCATTGTTCAATGAGATGGCGCACTAGCTGAGAATGACATGTACGAGACAGCCACGTCTCGATACGGGGCTTCTGTAGAGTTTAACTGAGCAAGGCGGACGACATGCCTAAAGACTCTGAAGAGTTACAGCCATGAAAGCACATAACCCTCACAGTATCAAATCCAAAATTGAATTTTCTGCTCCGTCGCATGTTGCTTGTTGAGATGGAGACGGGGTGAGGGGAGCGAGGGGAGGAGGAGCGTTCTTTGAATCTCTTAACCTTTACGGCTTGTTGCAGTATCAAGCCCCGCGGACAAGATCGGACGCTGACACGTTTGTCGAGGGATGACAAATTAGCTGTCCTTCCACATGCCTGATTGCCTGACCTTTATTCACTAAGTGGTGGTGGTGGTGAGAAGGGGGGTAGGGGAGGGGTGACAGCGGTAAATGGTGCCCGTGTCAATGAGGGGCCTGCACAGGAAATGCACATTTCACCCTGTCAATTAGCATTCACAATGAGCATGATGGAAATACAATCAAGAGCTTAGCATCTTCTACATTTCTTCTACTGTATTAGAAGCTCAGCAGATAGTCTTTTACAGTCTTTTACAACAGTTCATGTCAAAATAGAAACTGCTTGAAAATGGAAGTCAGTAATTTGTTCTCCCCTGAATATAAAACGATGTGTTCTCTCAGCTGAACTACTTCATGTGACACTCGAGAATCCATTGCTTCAAAAGTACTTGAAATTGGAATAAGAGAGCGTGTAAGTATGAGCTCACACACAGTATGAAACACGAGTGCTGAGTTGTCTTTCAGAGAGAGGTGATACAGTTTAGTTGTTAGTGTTCAGAAATCTGTAAAAAGTTAAACAATCTCAACAGCTCTTTATCATAAGTTTTGCAGATGTCATACATAATATCCAGAGATTGTCTGCTCTATCTTTTATTAAACTCAATCTGATTGAGCCATCTTTAGCGCTCATTTGAAGTATGTTAGGCTTAAAAAAATTCCCAAGGGACTGGGACTGTATGACGTCACCCAGTGGTTTGTGGACTACAGTTTTGAAGCCCAGAGTTCGGCATTTTGGCCGTCGCCATCTTGGTTTTTGGCCGTTGCCATCTTGTTTTTTTGCAACCAGAAGTGATAGAGGAAGGTGGAGCTAAGTGCAACCGAACGCTGAATAAGACATTTTTAGTCAACCAGAATGTTACAATCAACTTTTAAGAAGTGAAAACACACTGTTAAAGGGTTAAAGTTGTAAGACAAAAGCACAGACAACACCCAGACCAGACATCGCCGTGGTAGCATCCTGTCAATCACAAGGTAGCCCCGCCCTAAAGCATCCCCTGCTTTATGGTCTATCTGACTCTAAATGGGACCATCATTTACTAAATGAACATCATGCTGTATTGAAGAAGACTTGAAACTAGAGATTGAGACCATAAACTCATGTTTACAATGTTTACTGAGGTAATAAATCAAGAGAGAAGTAGGCTCATTTTCTCATAGACATCTATACAATCAGACTTCTTTTAGCAACCAGAGGAGTCACCCCCTGCTGGCTGGTAGAAATAATGCAAGTTTAAGGCACTTCAGCATTGGCTTCACTTCTCAGACCCAGACGTTGCCACCTGGGGGTACTACAGTTTTCAGAACTTTTTAGGTGTCAATTATGTATTTAGGGACTCAAAACCCATGTTCAAAAGTGCAATAAAAAAGTCAGATGAATCTGTGATCATATTTTAAAAGCATGCCCAACCAATCAGGAAAAAATAAGTATTTTCTTTTACTTATTTACCAAAACTAAATATTGATAAGGAAAACAACATTTTCTGATTACAAACTACTATCAAAATGATAAATTGAATGTCTTTTCATGTGTTAGAATTACTATATGAGCATGATATTTTAGACAATTTCTAATGTTTTTGATGAAACCACAGTAACTAATATGAGGTGACTCCAGTGTGATAAAACTGGCAACAATGCCAAGCACAGCAGTGACCACTTCACTCTGATCACTGAGGACAGTGCAACTTCTGCCCAAAAGCCAATTCAGCATTGAATTGTTAACTGCTTGTGTTAGAATAGAAGTTACAGTAGCAATGTGTTGTAGAATACCACAAGAAGATGATCACATCACCACACAGACAGTCAGTCTGGTTTGTTCTGCAATGATAATCCTGCATATTATATTTCTTTTTCCTCTATTTATGACCATTAGTTATTTTATAATTTTTTTTCTCTATTCATATTTAAAACTGTTTAATTGCAATGTTACATGTAAAATGGTTTGATTTCTTCAGTTTTACACATTGCTCTTGTCCATTTTTTCCCATCGCCTTTCATTGGGTGTGGGACCATTAAAGTATAAATTACTATGAATTATTCAATACTACACACACACTTCCTAAAAATGCTTCACTAAAATGCGTGTGCCATAAAGATACAAGATGCAGGTCAACCACTGCAATGGCAACATCACATGGACACACACAAAGTAAATGCCATCTTTCATCTTGATCATGCATAGCATGCTCACTCATCCAACATGTTAATGTCATCTGATGGCCATGACTGACATGAATACTCTCTAGGCGTACGTGAGCGTAACATGAGCTACCACAACGTCTTGTACCTGTACAGTTTTTGCATATCAAAGCCAGTTCCTGTAGGTTTAACATCGTTTTTATTCAGCATCAACTGAATCAAGAGAGAGCAAAATGTAGATATTTTTATATCTCCTCTACCAGCAGCTAATGATCAGGGAGACTACAGACCATGAGAGCATCAGCTCTGTTAGTAATTTATTCCTTTATTTATTTAATGACAGTGTGAACTGAAAAATATCTCCGTGTTGGTGCTTGAGAGGAGATGGACAGCTGCAGCGGAGGTGTTGGATCACATAATTATTTGGCAGGTTGCTTCAACACAATAAAAACTCGTGATTATGTAACTGCGTGTTTGAAAGCAAAGTGATGAGGGCACAGGGTAATGCTACTAAAATGTCACTGAGTTGAGAGTCACCAAAACAACACCATTTATTTATCTGATCCAAGAAAACAACTCACAATTTCTTATATAATCAACTTATAATTCTAATTAATTGTTCAGGCAAACAGCACCATATAAGAGTCTTAATACAAATGTTATACAACATTTACTTGTTAAAACCATTGTATCTATTAATGTAATCTAAATATGTTTTAGAAATAAAAAGAACTAAACTTGGAGTAACGGTTCAACTAATAACGGCATGAAATCAGAGATTAGTAAACAATTATCATCTTTACAAATTTCATTTTTTTTGTTTGATAAGACCATATCTAGTATATACTGTATCTCACATAGCAGTTCAAATGTTAATGCATGCCGTGATTGTATCACATGTATCTTACCGCATGATTATGTTGGACCAGGCCTCCCAATCAGGACTCTAAACTAGGGCTGTCAAAGTTAACGCCATAATAACGCGTTGACGCAAATTTGTTTTAACACCACTCATTTCTTTACCGCATTAACACATTAGCGGGCTCAGTTAAAAGCTAGAGAGAAGATACTGGTATCATATGAAACTAGAAAAAACTTAAAAAATACATCGGTACCAACCATGTCATACTAGCTTGTCGGGAAGGAGGTTAAATATCGCTACAAACTTAAGATAAATGTTGGCGAGGAAAAACTGGCATGGCCGTTTTACAGGGATCTCTTGACCTCTGACCTCCAGATGTGTGAATGTAAATGATCTCGTGGAGACTCGTGGGTTCTATGGGAACACATAGAACCCACGAGTCTCCCCTTTACAGACATGCCCACTTTATGATAATCACATGCAGTTTGGGGCAAGTCATAGTCAAGTCAGCACACTGACACACTGACAGCTGTTGTTGCCTGTTGGGCTGCAGTTTGCCATGTTATGATTGGAACATATTGTTTTATGCTAAATGCAGTACCTGTGAGGGTTTCTGGACAATATCTGTCATTGTTTTGTGTTCTTAATTGATTTCCAATAATAAATATATACATAAATTTGCATAAAGCAGCATAATTGCCCACTCACATGATAAGCGTTAAATACTTGACCAATCTCCCTTTAAGGTACATTATGAACAGATAAAAAATGTGCAATTAATTTGCAATTAATCGCGATTAAATATTTTAATCAATTGACGTCTCTAATTTAAGTGTCTAAATAGCCTTGGACCAGACATAATCAGCCAATTGATCAAAGGATATAATAGAGTCATATAAAGGAGTCATAACCAGAGGAGGAACAAGTGGTTTTTGGTCAGTCATCTTTTACAGTATAAGGCTCAAAATTATAGAAAACCTTTAACATCTTACCACAAGCATTAAAAATACAATCACAACTTCAAGTTTTTACTAACAACAACAACAAAGATATGAACACTAAATAACTTTTGATTCTTTTGTCACATTGTGAATTAGTGTACTATCAGGAAAATCCTGTTATTAGCAACTTGATAACAGGTGAGCTGCAGGTGATGTCATAGTAAAATGTCTGTCTATACGGCCTCCAGTTGATTGAAATATAAATATGAATGGTCCTTTTCGAAATGGTTTAATTGTAGGACGCACCATTTTATTAGCGGCTGTAAACGTTTGAGTCATGTAACAGAATGACAGTGAGGACACATCATATCAGGTGATGTTTTACCATAGATTATAGCAGACAGTTGATGAATAAACAGTTAACATAGTAACTGGTCATTTTCTATTCATTTTCTTCATCTTTATTTTAAAATTATATCATAAATATAACATTAATGTTACATTAATTAAATAAAACATAAAATGTCTTTCTTTTTTTGTTTATCAGAAAAAAAGTTTTTAAAAAGTATGATAGTCCTCTATAAAAAAAAAAAAAAAAAAAAACCTTCTGCAGAATCAAGGTCTATGATACAGGGAAGGAATTACTGGAGAGCAAGTGCACACATAACTGTTCATTTTGGTCATCCTAATACTAATGTTGAAGCCAAACCTATGCTCTTGTTCGTAAAGATATAATATAGTATAGAAATACTAGATTATGGATTTCATTACTTTTACATTGAGAGGTCAAAGTTGGTAGAATGGCTGACTGTAGTTCAGTTTCCTGTGAAATATTGGATGAAAACATCTGAAAGAGACTTCTAAATCTAATTTCAGTATTCAGTGAGCATAAATACATTGTGAAGTTTTTAGGTTCCATTTCTCTTCTTGGCGCACAATCTAATCTGTCAAGTAGCACTTGTTTCAATTAAAAAAACCTCATCTAACTTGTTTGAGAAGACAGTTTTTCCACCACCTCTCTTTCGGAGAAATAAGAGAATAAAATCAGTTCAAAGTAAACCAGTTAAAAGTTGAAATGCGTATGAAAAATACAGTTTTTGATGGATTGCAGGGATCCAAAAAAACAATAATGGATGTGATGTTTTAACAGAAGTCTGAGGTTATGTTTGCCTGTGAGCGAGAACACATTAAACTGTCAAATTCTCCCATACAAACACAAGTTGGAGTGGATCGGGGCGATCTTTAACCTTGACTTTTCGCTGTCCTTCTCTTGTGCAAGTCTAAAGGTTTCACTGCGTGCTCCTACGCTGCATGTTAAGCAGTTCCATCCAGAGTAAACTTTACCCAAGTGCATCTTCTCCTACCTAATTGAGTTAGAGGATGCCATTTCCTTTGAGAACAGGACATTAAGCTTCCCTCTCAGGGAATGGCGGGGAAAGTAAATCGCTTTTAATTAGAATAAACCTTAAGATTAGATCTGGCCTTTCCTTCACAGTCTTTTGCATAGCTCCCCTCAATGCAATCCAGGCGCCTGCTGGCTGATAAGGGGGATTTGGAGATGAGAGGAGAGGAGAGGTGCTTCGGTATGAGCCAAAACTGTCCAACAGGTGATCTGAAAATGACTGACGGTTATTTTATTTATGTTTATTGTGAGGATGGATTTTATGAGTTATAATGCATTTTAATGCAAATCCAAAAATATTTGAGATATTTGTGCAGCAAAAGTACAGATGTTTGGATGGATCCAAAAGTGGTTTCATTGTGTTATTATTCCTACAAAGGCATCAACTAAAGATTATTTTAATTATTATACAATTGTATTTCCCATTAATCGATTAATAATGTGGTCAATAAAATGTCACAAAAAAGTGAAGAATACCTGTCACAATTTCCCAGAGCCTAAAGTGACGTCTGACCAACAGTGCAAAACCTGAATATGTTCAAAACACAAAGATATAAAAAAGTATAGCATATCCTCACATTTATCGATGATCAAAATACTTGCAGATTATTTTTTTTCAATCAATTCAATTAATTGACTTATTGTTTCATCTCAGAATTGTATTTTTTTATATATACCATATTTATATATATTTATATATTAGGGCTGTCAAATTTAACATGATAATTACATATTAACGCAATTTTTTTTAACGCCGCTAATTTCTTTAACGCAATTAACGCAATCGATCTTTCGGAGGTTATAGCGGGATCATTTTTAAAGGAGTATCATACCTACTATCATATGAAACTAGAAAACCTAAAGAATCCACTGGTACCAATCATTTCATAATAGCATGCCGCGAAGGAGCCTAAATAACACTCCGAACTTGTGTTAAAGTTTGGCGAGGAAAACTGTCAAGGCCATTTTCAAAGGGGTAAAAATGGGTTCTATGGGTACCCACCAGTCTCCCCTTTACAGACATGCCCACTTTATGATACTCACATGCAGTTTGGGGCAAGTCATAGTCAAGTCAGCACACTGACACACTGACAGCTGTTGTTGCCTGTTGGGCTGACCATGTTATGATTGGAGCATATTGTTTTATGCTAAATGCAGTACCTGTGAGGGTTTCTGGACAATATCTGTCATTGTTTTGTGTTGATAATTGATTTCCAATAATAAATATTTACATATATTTGTATAAAACAGCATATTTGCCCACTCCCATGTTGATAAGAGGATTAAATACTTGACAAATCTTTATTTAAGGTACATTTTCAACAGATAAAAAATGTGCAATTAATTTGCGATTAAATATTTTAATCGCCTGACAGCCCTTACAGATACTTTTTAAAGATAGGAGAAACTGTATTATAAACACCTTCATCATGAACTACCTCCCACTCTAAACCTCTCTATCACTCGGCCTCTCGAGTGACAGAAAGAGGACAGAAAGAGTGTATCACCGGCACAAACGAACCCTGCCTCCGTCGTCTTCTTAATTAAATGAAGAAAGCCGAGTGGAGTTATTTTTAGTTGTAAATGTTCCCTCTGTGACTTTATGTATTTGATCTCCAGGAACATCTTAAGGAGGCGTAGAGGTTTGGTGTCTGTAAATGACAGTTGGCAGCTGCAGCGATTTAACCTGCAACCTCTCTGTGATGGGACGGACTTTCTAACTACAAGTGTGTAGTGAGGAGAGAGGAACAGAAGGGATGAGTGCGGAGCATAAAGAGAGAAAGGAAGGACAGATGAACGGAGCAGAACGGAGGCAGCGACTGAACCCCACTGAGGGAGATGTGAGGGGACGTGTCCCAATCTCTTCTCATTCAGAGGTGACAGTCCATCTGTCACCACCATAGAAGTCCGCAGGGGGATCAATGTCTGCTGAGGTGGCCAAACCAAAAGCTATCTGCATCCACATTAGTATTCCTCTGCGGTGAGGCCCGGGCCGTCTACTGCATCGGGCTCCTAGTGCAACCGGCAGCGCAGGTGCCACGTCGATAGATTGATAAGATAAGCCAGACATGGCCCTGGAAAGCCCGCGACCGGACAAGTGATTTAACCCCCTCTGGGATAAACTTTTAAGATCTCACACACGCAGCAAGCGAGCACTTTCATACATACATAGAACACATGCAAACACACACGAGTCGACACACACGTACGCGCCCACACTGAGAGCAGATATGGACATCTTACAAGGATGAATGGCCAGCCCGCGAAGGACGGCAGGACAGCGTAATAAAAGCCAGACGAGGCATTAATCCTCCTTGTGAGGTTCGCTGATGTCTGCAGCATTATGGCAGGCCACTAACATTTGTCATGTCTCCGCTGTGTGAGGGGGGGCGGGAAGTAAAGGGGCCACCGGTAAGTGTAATGCTAAATCACAACTATGT
Source organism: Sebastes umbrosus (assembly GCF_015220745.1). NCBI lineage: Eukaryota > Metazoa > Chordata > Actinopteri > Perciformes > Sebastidae > Sebastes > Sebastes umbrosus. The sequence goes on from NC_051291.1 coordinate 22,793,717, forward strand.
GCTTGGCATGTTGTGTCAACATTAGAATACAGCAGCTCGGAGGGGGTGGCTGTTTGTTAGAATACAACACAATGCAGCCGATTTGTTTAAAGGAAGAAGCTACAAACTTCTCATATCTGAATATGAAGCTACAGCTAGGAGATGATTAGCTTAGCTTAGCATAAAGACTGGAAACAGGGGGACATTAGCTAGCCTAGCTCTGTCCAAAGGCAACACACATCCAGCACATCTAATCCTCACCAACAGGTTGGTTTAATTGGTTGGTCACCATGGCAACCAGGCCAAACAATACTTCAGCACATAACCTACCGTAAAATAGTGAATCGTCACTTCTGTTTTCGTACGGATTAAACAAATAAGACATGTTAATAAGTGAGCCAAACGGATGTTGGTAGGCTGATTTTGTTCCCTTTAGCCAGAGCCAAGGTAGCTTTATCCACCTGCTGCCTGTCTTTATCCTAAGCTAAGCTAAGCATCTTCTGGCTGTAGCTTCATATTTAGCATACAGACATGTGAGTAGCCTATCAATCTTCTCATCTAAGTCTTGTCAAGGAAGCGTAGAAGTGTATTTCCCAAAATATTTCCTTTAAGTATTTCCTTTTTTCTCTTCTGACCTGAAAGTGATGACTAGTCATTTCTCCATTTCTATCACAAACATCAGATGCTGATGGTTATTCAAGCAAACAAGAGACAAGGAGAGTAACTTAAAACTAACCTTTGTGACTTCAACAGCGCCACAGGCAACAATACTTCTATACAATATTTCATTTGATTTTCTGGGCCAGGTCTGTCAGCCCTGTTAATAAAAAAAACAAGTGAGCACTCCATTTTATGAGTGGAGATGACCTTTACAGAGCTCAGGCTACATTGACGTGATTTCAAGCCACCAATTAGCACTCGGGTTTCTGCTCTAGTGCAATCTCAGGTCTCAGAGAGAGACGCACACACATCCCATCAACAACATCAGCATATAAAGCAGGACACATACGAGCCGGTCAACAACAAATGGATACAAAAGGGGCTCTTGGAGTAGAGGTCACATTGTATTGCATTGTGAGGCAATGTGGTGGTTTCACAACGGGCTGCTTTTCAACTATATACACAGAAAGAATGTATTTTAGTATTAACATTAAAGTGAAATAATAATACCAATATACACATTTGTGATTAAAAATGTTAATAATAAAGAACTGTACAAAACAGGCCATAAGTAGGTCTTCAAGTTCGATTCACTACATTTATGAAAAATGACAACATCAACGAATTCACACGTGCACTTGGAGGATTATGCCCCAGTAAGCACACTAACAATGTGGTCAAGGGCAAGCATAATAATGAATTGATTGTCCTCTGAGAGTGTCATAATGAATGTGAATCAGACTATGCAGTGTGCTTTTAACAATCAATAAGGCTATGAATTGCCACCGCCATCCAAGTGATTGATTATATTCATTTCTATTTAAGCATAATGCAGGGTTAGATCAATTATGAATATATTCTGTAGTCTCATAAATAAAACAAACATCAAAGGTAAAATAAAGGTTTAAAAACAACTCTATTTTTTGTTATGGAAATGAAGCAAGAGAGAGAGAGAGAGAGAGAGAGAGAGAGAGAGAGAGAGAGAGAGAAAAAAACTATTTTGAAATTAATTTCCAAAGAGTTGTCAATATTCCTGAAGTGTGGCACATGCAGCGCCTAGCTACGGTGCTGCATTAAGCTTTCATGAAAGTGAAAGTTAATTAGATATGATGACTGAACTCCCGGGATCGTAATTAGCCGAACTGCGTGACTGCTCTCCTGTAATTAAATGTCATTTTCCCTCAGTTCACTGAGCCTGAAAAAAAGAAGAAGAGGAGGAAGAAGAAGAGAAACCCTGCTGCAGAAAATGTCAGTTACCACAAATCCACCTGTGCCCCGTGGCCTCAACCCGGACATCTCTGAAACACGGGCCAGCCAAAATGACAAAAAGTAGTTTTAAGCTAGTAGTTCACACTATACCAATAAAAAAATGAGCGTCTGCTTGGTGGTCTCACGCTGGTCTAGTTCCATAGCTCTCTCTGACATTTAGATTGCGTTTTGGGGGTTTGGACTGTGGTAACTCGGAGTTCGAGGTCGCAAATGAGTGTAAAAACTCAAGTTTAAAGTGTAAAGGTGAGAAAGGAGAGGAGGTGGTATCTGCAGGTGAGAATGAAATGTCAGATTCCTTCTACAGTGCCTCCCTGGCAGGTGTCATATGTGGATAACCCCAGGATGAGAGACAAGAGTGGGGAGAGAAGAGAGAGAGAAGAGTGGAAGGGAGCCGGTCCAACAGAGTACACGACGGGTCTCTTGTCATGTGTTAGAGGAGAAGAGTCAAACCGGCAGGAACCAAACTATTGACTGACACCAGAGGACACACTGTAAAGGACAATCACTACAACAGCAACCACCACCCCTGCTGGACAGTTTGCCACTATTGTATACAAGTGCAATACCGTACCATTTACCAAGTCTATTTATGTACCCCTACCATTTTCACCTTTAGAAGTAAAATCATGTCTTTTTTAAGATGCTGCATAGACTATATTACAGTATAACCCAGAGAAGATGCCTAAGAGGAATGCTGTAATGTTTTTAAGAATATTTAAGAAGCAGCTTTTAGCAGAAGTTTGGATCATGTGACCCAACTTTGTTTTGGGAAACTGTTGCTATGAAGTTTCACAAGACTTATTATAGCATCAATGGGAAGGTGTGGAATTTTACTAAATTTGCATTACCTTTTTAAACTACAACTACCATCTCACGGTTGTGTGCCTCGGCCAACCAGTCAAGTTGCAGTTTACATCCATGTCTGTCCAAAATGTCATCACTTCATCATTTTATCCTTTTAGACATTTATGTGAAATTGTCATAATTAGCACATTAATTCTTGAGGTATATACCCAAAATGTGTTTTGTGAGGTCACAGTGACCTTGACCTTTGACCACCACAATCTAATCAATTTATCATTGAGTCCAGGAGGATGTTTCTGCCAAATTCAAACAAATTCCCTCAAGGCATTCGTGAGATATCTCGTACACGAGAATGAACCGGATGGACGTACGGACGTATGGATGGACATATGGACATACGGATGGACGTACGGATGGACGTATGCGTGGACGTACGGATGGACGGCGCAAAGGCATAAAAACCAAAGAAATCTTGATATTTCGACATTAGTCAGGCCCTGTACGATGTACTGTAGTCCCTGTTACGTGTGCTTTTGTATGGATGGTAATTCCCTGATAAGCTCAATGATTGGTAAGTTAGATTCGACAAGGATATGATCCCTCACCGGCTTCCCACCAGTCTATATTTCCAAATGAATGGAGGCAGTGTATGTAAGTGCTTATTTCCTGCACTCCAATAGCTGAGACTAAGTTGGTACAAATGTGTACGTTAGATCTTGAACGTTTCCATATAGTAATGTAATTCTCCTGTATGTCTATTTCTGAGAGCGTCTCTGAGGACGCATTCATGAACGCATGCATGAATGCATGGATGGTGGATGTCATTGATAAGAACACCCACAAGCTATGTTCTCTATAATAATCACTCATTTTACTGTCTGCATAAAGTGCGCTCTCTCCGATGAGATATCATTGACACTGGAAGAGACAGTGTGAGCAGGGAACCTAATTAGCTTTGCCTGATGGACAGAAAATGATCACTGTGAATGTAATAAGGCTTTCACGTGTTTGCCTGAGAAAACGACTCGGGGCTACCCGCCGTGTTTTGAATTAGAAAAACGCCAGGTTAAAAACCCACCTGTGTCTCCGACTCAATCACTAATGTGGAGTCACCCCACCCCTCATCTCTGCTTCGTTCCTACCGGAAAATGATGTGCACCGGTCATGGGGCTGGTGTGAAACCTTTTCATGTCAAAGACCCCCAGACGTACTCCAACTAGAACACCAACTTCCCTTTCATGAAGTTTTGTCCCCTAATAAAGCCTGTTTTTTTTACCATCTATTGGTCCTAGTTGAGAGGAGAACTGTTGGAAGATGGAGATATCGATTGAGCAAGTCTTTTTACAAAGTCTCTCACAACCCTAATTTGTGTTTTTTCCAAATTTCCAAGTAACTGTAAACTCATACAATGCATCTAATACTTTATTTGTAATTCTTGTAATTCGGAATTTTTTCAGCAATAGCCATTGAATGTATTCACAGTACATTTTGTAATTACATCTCTGTATAGTAGATTTCATTGTGCCGCAGTTCGCCATAGAGTGTTGAAGGGATGACGTATTTTTGTAAACCAACCAGGAAGTTAGCATTGCCCTGGTTCCCTCCACAAATAGCCAATGGGAATTTTTCATTGGATTTTGGATTGTTGCAGAAAATAAGTTCTGTGGCAAACAAACGTTTAATACTTAAAGTTTTGTTCAGAAGGATAATGAAAACCACTTTTATGATTTCTGAAGAGTGAATGCAATCACCAGAAGTAAAAAGCTAGCGTTAGAATATAAAGAAACTACACACAGTCGCATGAGCGAATAAACAACGAGGCTGTAAAGGAGGACGAGTCGGCGTGATGACGTATAGTAGTCTCATTTAACTACTTGTTAGCAACCAACTTTTTTAAGACGTACAAAAGAATCAAAATTCATGAGTGGGATATTTACTGACGTATTTTATATCGTAGAACAAAACGTTAAAATCTCTTAAGCTTGTGTTAACCACAGACCTTATGTAATGTGTTTAAATAAAATCCATTCAGGAAACCTGAATTGACTTCCAGACAAGGGAAGCGGAAGTGCTAAATGCTATCTCATTTCTGGGTTTTAGGACTCATTCCACCACCATTCTATTCCTGCACATGATTCACATGATCTAGTAATGCACAAGGGATTCACAGAAGATGATGCATGCTTGGAGTCCCAACATTAATGCTACATTTGTACTTTTATGTCATTGATATCTTTTGTTCTTTTCATTTAAAAGTAATATATACAAAAATGTAAGATGAAATTGAAAATCCCAAAACCCCAGCAAAAGGGACGAGCCATTGAGCTATACAGCGAGTATTAAGGATCCATCATCTGAATATTATTCCAGTGGGAGTCTTTTATGGATGCTTTAAATTGGGTGATTTTATGACTGCAGCAGTCTATGTAATATAATCACATTAAACTCCCTAAAAGAGCCTCCTAAATTCTCCTTATGTTCACCTGATCACTTATCATCATAGACCTGAAGTGGAAAACAATCTGCAATGATTTTTCTAACTAAATCATCCCCCTGTCACCATAACAACTCAATATAGTCTACATGACTTCGTACTGAACAACAGTTGTCCGTTTTGACCTTTCCTCTTCACCACAGCTCTCCGTGGCAGCATCTGTCCTCTAGCTATGCTATAGCTTTACATCCTGCCTACCTATCGGACTGCCCCAGGGCACTTAAGGTGTCTAGTGCTAATTCCACCTGAGCCTTTAATTACCTCATTAATTTAGGCTGACAGGGTAGGTTAAAACCCCTCTGTGATCCCCAGGCTCCGTACACGGACATTAGCCACTGAATGGGAGGCCATAACCCGGTCCCCTTTTTTGAGACCCTTAAGTGTTTAACAAGGTTTATACCTAATCCACAACTTTATCTTTATGGATCTTGGCCACTTTTTTTCAAAAGCAGCTTAATTGTGGATTGGCTTACAGTTGAACCAACATCATCTTAGTGCTTGGCAAGTCTTGTCTGAAAGTGGGTTTTAGGGACATTACGCCCAGTGCGGCAGCTAAACTAGGATAGCCCCCTTATGAAACCATCAGTTGAGGATTTCCTCTGTGGCTCTAAAGCCACAGAGGAAATCCTCTAAGCCATCTCCCATCCGGATCCATTCTATAAAGACGGTCACTGAAGGACAGAGAGCGAGAAATACAATGGCTCGAAGCCTCCTGGAGATCCTATCTAGACAGAGGAGTAATAAGGAGAGGGCCGAGAGGAGGGTTATGTTGGTCTATCTGGACGGCGTGGAGGAGAAAGGAGGGCCATCACACATGTCCAGCCTTGACTGAAGATAGGATTAGAGAGGGAAGGGGGGGAGGAGACAGGCAGACAGAGATAGAGAACAGACACAGAGGAAGCGATAGGGAAGGAGAGCAGGAGAGGGTGAGCGAAAGAATGGCGGAGAGGAAGATTGATGGCTGACTCGTCCTCGCTAGGTGATTTTTTTTCCATCTCTCCCGACGAAGACGGCATCCGAGAGCCTCCACTTCTGCCATGAAGGAACCGGGCAGATGGTGACGGAGGGGAAGATAGCGATAAAATCAAAGAACTGTTCAGCTGATAGAAACAGGAATAGGGAGATGGTTTGCGATAATGGTGAAGATCATGCAAGTGGGAGGGAATGCTTGAATTGAGAGTTGAGGGGAAAATGATTGAAAAGAGGTTTGATTTTTTAACTCCCTAGTTTGTCTGTTTGTTCAAAGAAGAATGGTGAAATGCTGAAATGCACTGAAACATGGTACAAGTGAGATTCATTTCACAACAGCTGGGGCTCTGGGCCACATGTGCAGGACAGAGCAGCAAACTGGGCTAAATGGCATAATTCCATCTAATATGTGCAGCAGTCATTTGTATGTTTTGCCACATCTGTGGTATTCACGTGGTAAATAGATTATTCAATTAAACTACAGTACAAAAACAGAACAATGAATCTGACAGTTTCATTGTTCAAAGTGTCATTATATTCAGTCAGAGTATCAATGAGGTCACTCAGCAACAGTCACAAAGTCAATCTATTAATTGATCAGTTTTAACATAATTACATAGGCTCTGCACTGACTGTTAATTGTCTGGATTTCTCTACTCAAAATTTCACATTAATTGAAAGGTATTACCTTTTAGATTTTCATGAAATCAAACCCCATGTTGCAGCCCTGTCTCCTAAAATGTACGCTCCTATACACTAAACTGACTTGTGAATTACATTTCGAGGGAAACATATTTTCCTCTCCGGGAACCATCACCTTAACGTGGTGGAGAGGTTTGTGTGTCCCTATGACCCTGAGGGCTGTGTTGTCTGGAGCCTCGTGCTCCTGGTAGGGTCTCCCATGGCAAATTGGTCTCAGATGAGGGGCCGGACTAAGAATGGTTCACAAAACCCCAATGACGACCCGAGGCAGAGGAGGAGTTACCCGGCCCGGAGGAAGCCCGGGGCCCACGTCTGGAGCCAGGCCCAGACGGAGGGCCCGTCAGCGAGCGCCTGGTGGCCGGGCTTGCCACGGAGCCCAGCCGGGGATACCCCGAAGAAGCAACGTGGCACCCCCCTCCTCTCCATCCTGTGGGCTCACCACCTGCGGGAAGAACCGCTTGGGTCGGGTGCGCTGTCACACGGGTGGCAGTGAAGGCCAGGGACCTCGACGGACTGGACCCGGGCGGCAGAGGCTGGCTCTGGGGACGTGGAACGTCACCTCTCTGTGGGGGAAGGAGCCGGAGCTTGTGCGGGAGGTGGAGCGCTATCAGTTGGATCTGGTAGGGCTTACCTCTACGCACAGCCTCGGTTCTGGAACCGTACTCTTGGATAGGGGTTGGACTCTATTCTTCTCTGGAGTTGCCCATGGTGTGAGGCGCCGGGCGGGTGTGGGGATACTCACAAATCCCCGGCTGAGTGTCGCTATGTTGGAGTTTACCCCGGTGGACGAGAGGGTCGCCTCCCTACGCCTTCGGGTTATGGGGGGGAAAACTCTGACTGTTGTTTGTGCGTATGCACCAAACAGCAGTTCGGAGTATTCGGCCTTCTTGGAGACCCTGAATGGAGTCCTGTATGGGGCTCCAGTAGGGGACTCCATAGTTCTGCTGGGAGACTTCAACGTGCACGTGGGCAACGATGGAGACACCTGGAGTGGCGTGATTGGGAGGAACGGCCTCCCTGATCTAAACCCGAGTGGTCGTTTGTTATTGGACTTCTGTGCTAGTCATGGACTGTCCATAACCAACACCATGTTCGAACATAAGGATGCTCATAAGTGTACGTGGTACCAGAGCACCCTAGGCCGAAGGTCGATGATCGATTTTGTAATCGTATCATCTGATCTGAGGCCGCATGTTTTGGACACTCGGGTGAAGAGAGGGGCGGAGCTGTCAACTGATCACCATCTGGTGGTGAGTTGGGTCAGAGGGTGGGGGAAGACTCTGGACAGACCTGGTAAGCCCAAACGCGTAGTGAGGGTGAACTGGAAACGTCTGGAGGAGGCCCCTGTCCGAGAGATCTTCAACTCATACCTCCGGCGGAGCTTTTCTGGCATCCCTGTGGAGGTTGGGGGCATTGAACCCGAGTGGGCGATGTTTAAAGCTTCCATTGCTGAAGCTGCGGCGGTGAGCTGTGGTTTTAAGGTCTTAGGTGCCTCAAGGGGCGGCAACCCGCGAACACCACCGGTGGTCAGGGAAGCCGTCCGACTGAAGAAGGAGGCCTTCCGGGATATGTTATCTTGGAGGACTCCGGAGGCAGTTGCAGGGTACCGACGGGCCCGAAGAGCAGCAGCCGCTGCCGTGACGGAGGCAAAGCAGCGGGTGTGGGAGGAGTTCGGAGCAGCCATGGAGAAGGACTTTCGGTCGGCACCAAAGTGCTTCTGGAAAACCATCCGGCACCTCAGGAGGGGGAAACGGGGAACCATCCAAGCTGTGTACAGTAAGGATGGGACACTGTTGACCTCAACTGAGGAGGTAATCGGGCGGTGGAAGGAGCACTTTGAGGAACTTCTGAATCCGACCAATACGCCCTCTATTGTAGAGGCAGAGCTGGAAGCTGATGGGGGACCATCATCAATTACCCTGGTGGAAGTCACTGAGGTAGTCAAACAACTCCACAGTGGCAAAGCCCCGGGGATTGATGAGATCCGTCCAGAAATGCTGAAGGCTCCTGTCCAAGACAGGATGACACGTCTCTTCAACACCGCGTGGAAGTCGGTGACAGTGCCTAAGGAGTGGCAGACCGGGGTGGTGGTTCCCCTTTTCAAAAAGGGGGACCAGAGAGTGTGTGCCAATTACAGGGGTATCACACTACTCAGCCTCCCTGGTAAAGTCTACTCCAAGGTGCTGGAAAGGAGGGTTCGGCCGATAGTCGAACATCAGATCGAAGAGGAACAATGCGGATTCCGTCCTGGCCGTGGAACAACGAACCAGCTCTTCACTCTCGCAAGGATCCTGGAGGGGGCCTGGGAGTACGCCCATCCAGTCTACATGTGTTTTGTGGACTTGGAGAAGGCGTATGACCGGGTCCCCCGGGAGATACTGTGGGGGGTGCTGCGGGAGTATGGGGTGAGGGGGGGCACTTCTCAGGGCCATCCAATCCCTGTACGCCCAAAGCGAGAGCTGTGTTCGGATCCTCGGCAACAAGTCGGACTCATTTCCGGTGGGGGTTGGCCTCCGCCAGGGCTGCGCTTTGTCACCAATCCTGTTTGTGATATTCATGGACAGGATATCGAGGCGTAGTCGGGGGGAGGAGGGTTTGCAGTTCGGTGTGCTGAGGATCTCATCGCTGCTTTTTGCAGATGATGTGGTCCTGTTGGCATCATCGGTCTGCGACCTCCAGCACTCACTGGATCGGTTCGCAGCCGAGTGTGACGCAGTCGGGATGAGGATCAGCACCTCTAAATCTGAGGCCATGGTTCTCAGCAGGAAACCGATGGATTGCCTACTCCGGGTAGGGAATGAGTCCTTACCCCAAGTGAAGGAGTTCAAGTATCTCGGGGTCTTGTTCGCGAGTGAGGGGACGATGGAACGTGAGATTGGTCGGAGAATCGGGTGACGGGTGGCTGGCGTCTCCCTTAGAGATAGGGTAAGAAGCTCAGTCATCCGTGAGGGACTCGGAGTAGAGTCCTTGCTCCTTTGCGTCGAAAGGAGCCAGTTGAGGTGGTTCGGGCATCTAGCACGGATGCCTCCTGGGCGCCTCCCTTGGGAGGTGTTCCAGGGACGACCAGCTGGGAGGAGACCATGGGGAAGACCCAGGACTAGGTGGAGAGATTATATCTCTACTCTGGCCTGGGAACGCCTCGGGATTCCCCAGTCAGAGCTGGTTAATGTGGCCCGGGAAAGGGAAGTTTGGGGTCCCCTGCTGGAGCTGTTGCCCCCGCGACCCGATCCCGGATAAGCGGTTGAAGATGGATGGATGGATGGGAAACATATTTTGTCACGGATTACGTTTGTTGTTTGACGCATCACAAATACGTTTGGAATGATAGTCCTCGGAGGTCCGCATACAGAGGAGGTCGGGGTGGCTGGGTCAACAAACACCGGACTTTCGCCCACGAGACCAGTGTTTGTGTCCCGTGTGAAACTAAAAGTCACTTTTTTTACTAAACCTAACCAAGTAGTTTTGTTGTGTTTTTGTTGTGTTTTGTTTGAATTTCGTACTCATTTTAAAACAAACCCTGATGATTTTTTTTTACTAAACCTAACCAAAAACTTTTGTAGATTTTTTTGTTTTGTTTTGTTACAATTTACCGATGTTAACCACGTGTTCAAAACGGTTTAAAACTGTGACCACAATCCAGGAGAAAAACTCAGAAAAAAAAGTTTGGAAATTTGTGTTTAGTCAATTATTTCTCTCTTGTTACAATGCTCATTGTGTTCCCTCAATGATGTCACTGGCAAAACAAGGCTGGTCATCATTGAAGGCCATCTCAATGCAGTGAGATATCAGGATGAGATTCTGCAGCCAGTGGCGTTCCCATATCTCCACAATCTGGGACCTAACTTCATCCTCCAAGATGACAACGCTTGCCCCCACAGAGCCAGGGTTATCACAGACTACCTCCACAATGTGGGAGTAGAGAGAATAGAACGGCCTGCCAAAAGTCCAGACCTCAACCCAATTCAACACTTGTGGGATCAGCTTTGGCGTGCTGTACGTGTTAGAGTGACCAACACAACCACGCTGGCTGACCTGCAACGAATTCTGGTTGAGGAATGGAACGCCATCCCACAGCAACGTGTGACCAGGTTGGTGACCAGCATGAGGAGGAGGTGCCAGGCTGTTGTGGCTCCGTATGGATCTTCCACCGCTACTGAGGCTCCTGACGGTGGATTAAATGAATAAAGTGTACATTTTGGCACATTTTTCTTGGGCGCTACCCACATAATCAGCTGTGCTGCTCATCCCACAAATGCATGATCCTTACAAGTTGGACATCATGCGAAGGTAAATAAACAGGCTTTCCAATACAATGCCAATTAAAGCTGCAAGCAGCGATGAACGGGCCCTCGCACCTCCCCATGCGTCTGGGGTACTGGCGCGATGCCGACTGACGCGGCCAGGCACAATGAAACCGGAAGTCTGATGAGTGCGATGAAGCCTGCCACAAGACTCTACGACCAACGGTTCATGAGTTATGACAGGGTTTGAAACAGTTTCACCTACATGTATGAAATTTGGCAGACAGATGTAACATGGGGAGACGCACAAAAAAGCCTCTTGGAGGTATGCCCAAAACTCAACAGGAAGTCTTTAATTTGCGATTTTTGCCCATCTTTAGCGTTTGATAGGCTGTGTACTTACGTACCGTACTCCTCCTACAGATTTAATCAGATCGACCTAAAATTTGGTCAGGACTATCTTAAGACCTTAAGGATGAAAATTTAATCAAATGGTGAGTTTTCACTGAACCACCTGACCGTGGCGTGGCGGCCATTTTGTGCCATTAGCCATGAAACAGGAAGTTGTTGTAAATCCACTGTAAATAGTCCGATCTGCCCCAAATTTCTCAAGCATGATAAGGGTCCAGTCCTGAGGACATTTACATGTCCATATTGAGTCACACTCATAGCGCCCCCTACTGGCAACAGGAAGAGACATGTTTTCTATTTCTATGTACTCCTCCTAGCAGGTTCACCAGATCCACCTCAAATGTGGTCAGAAAAGCCTTAAGACCTTGGTGATGCATTATTGTGAAGATTTTTGAGTTTTCGTTGAACGGCATTGCTGTGGCATGGCGGCCATTTGGCGTGATTCGCCATGAAACAGAAAGTTGTTGTAACTTTAGCATACTTTGTCAAATCTGCTCCAAATTTCTTCGCCATGATGGTGGTCCAGGCTAGAGGCAATTTATATGTCAATATAGATTCATAGCCCCACCCCAAGACGTTAGCCACGCCCCCTTTTATAACTCATGAACCGTTGGTCGTAGAGTCTCGTTGGAGGTGTCATTGCACTCATCAGAGTTCCGGTTTCATTGGTTAAGGTATCCCCGCCCCTACACATTAGCCTAAACTCTAAAGGATTTCACCTTTAAAGATTAGTTTGGATTGGATGTGCTACTTTGAAGGTGTAAGGGAAATACATTGGTCCTTGCAAACAAATATTATACACATACAGTGTATGCACACAAACACGCAAACACACTTCTTCACTATCTACTAACGCAATTGTTTCTGCACTGACAGATGTATATGCTGCATAATGCCACATTATGACCGGAACAACAATTCTAATATGGGTACAATATACAGAGTGACTATGGTATAGTGCTACACAGCTGAATTTCTTTTATTAGCTACTGATGCATTGTTTGTTATCACACGTTACCATGACCTCAGGCTACAAAGGCTGCAGCGTGGATCAGCAAAGTCAATGCACCATGAACCATGTATGATGTGTGATGCCAGTCCTTTATTTTGTTCAGCTCCAGTGTACTTTTGTATAGAGGGTTGCTTTATTTCTAACACAAGAACTAGATATGGATCTCATTCATGTCAGATCATTTGACTTTGGTAGAGAGTTCATTGATTTGCAAGAATAGAGATTTTCCACTTGAGAGAGTATTCATTGCATTGTGCTTAGTTTAAAATAGATCAATTAATGAAAAAGATTAAACACATCATGTCCTTTTATAGATATGATAGGGGCAAACTGGGACCATGTCTTATTAGTATTTGAATATTTATGAAAGCACGGTACTGTGTCGTCGAATATTGCTATAAATTCTCTTATACACCAAATTGTTTAAAACTCGTGAAACATTTAACAAAACTCTTCAGACAAAGCATCAACAACTTGTTACCAAACACTGCATTTGCTATAATTTCACAATAACTTTTTCAAACATGACACTAAAACTTTGTTTCAGAAACACTCTCACCACAAAACACCTAGAGGCGACAGGAAATGCAATAAATGGAAAAAGATGATAAGAGATATGAAGACTTTTCCCATACCAACTTTGCTAAACTGGGCCGAAACTAACACCGAGCAATAAATCATACCAATTTCCAACAAATAACTTGATAATAGTCAAGGCTACCATATGAAAGTAGAGATGAAGCCCTGTATGTCCTTCCCACACCTGCAGGCTCACTCCCCATCCTTTAAAAATAACATTGAATAAACTATACAGTTTACAGGTCCATGTAATCAACTGGGATAGTGGCAGGGAGCGAAGGGGAGAGGTATTACATTTGTGTTATTGGTCAAATATCGCAGCCCTGTAAAGGAAAAAAAAGGTGATATCCAGCACAGGCCGGGCAAATGGAGAAAAAGAGCGAGAGGGAGGGGAGGGGATATGTCACAGCTATGTCCTTTCTGATAAGTGAGTTTTCACTTGCCTTAAACCCCCTCCCTACTGTAATAAGAGTTGACACCTATTTGTGACATATGACTGTATCTCTGATTGCCTGGGGCATGATAGCATCCCGACGCCCCGCTCAGCTGGCGATGGAGGGATAGCGAGAGTGAGCAATGGAGAAATGGAGGGGTTTGTGGCTCAAATGCAGCGGTCACTGGGATACTATATCTGTGGGAGATATGGTGTGTATGTGTGTGTGTATGGGTGTGCGGGCGGGCAGGGGAGCAGAAAAATTGGAATGTGAGCAGCTCATGTGTCGCTTGCTTTTAGATGCGTTGGATGGATGGCTAGATGGCAAATTATTGGGTACCTCAGGGAGTCATTTATTCACATCTCCATTTGCTAGCCGCTAGCACCGCGGTGTAGCTGCAGTGTCGCAGGGCAGAGCCCACATGTTCCTGCAGGGCAACTTCCACCAACTGTGGGATCCCCAGGTGTTCTCAGACCAGCTGTGAGCACGTCCTTGGTCAACCCTGGGGTTCCTTCACAGGTGGCCATGCCCATTATACCTCCAGTGGGAGGCACATTTACTACTGGATGCCTGATAGGTTCTCTCAAGATGGAAGAGGAGAGGCACTGTTCTACAGTCCTCCTGGAGAGCACAACGCTTTAGCCTATTTTAGCAAATAAGCTTAGGTCCCGCTTGGCCCGTAGACTTAGGGATGGCGAAACAAACAGAAAAATTGCATTCCTAGGCTCTGGGAAAGTCTTGCCAATATAAAATCTTTATGATTTAAACATTCATAATATAAAGAGTCTCTTTTATGAAGGTGGTCTATGGGGGAAATGTGTTTTGGGCAGTAGTATCATTAGTGGCCAATGGGGCAAATTGGCAGCAGAGCTGCACCATATTCTGCTTACATGCATGGGCAAAGCAGTATTGCCAGGAAAACAATCTGTATTTCTGCCAAGTTCTTCATTATGGTCAGTCACTACTGCTCTCACTCCATCCCTCTCACTCCCTCTCCCCCTTGTGCAATGCTGCTAGCATTGTCAGCATGCCTTGTATTTGTCTGTCTGAACATGGCCTTACCAGGTGCTCAGGAAACAGATTGGTGTTAAAAAAACAAATGCAAGGGATGTAGTGACGTGGGTGTATTGCTACACGTACTGGAGAGAGGATGAAATATAAGGAAGGGCTTTTAAGACATCCTTGAGTTTGAAGGCTTATCAGAATAAAAGCGGTTCATGACATTATAAGGAAGGATTTTACAACTCTGGAACGGCAAACATTTCATACCCTATCTCGACAATCACACGGTAATCAGTAGAAAGACACCAAAGTAATCTACAAGGAATGTGTGCTTGCATGTATTTAATCAGCTCAGTTGCAAGAAAATGAATGACACGATAATGCACAAGGCAAAAGTGTGCAATAACGACGCTGTTCTTGCTTTAGGTGTGTCATTTGTACACCATGTAGTCTGTACTGACTGCAATGTAAATGCATCCGCGTAATTATGCTTCGTTCAGAGCTAGTGACGTAGAATAAAAAGTGAGAAAGACTGCTTATGGGGGGCGGGATGGGAGGTGGATGGTCCAACACACACAGGACTTTCAACCAGGAGGTGTTTTGTTAAGCTACGTTAATGACGTTTGTGACGTGTTGTCCGTACTTATGTTACGTTCTTTGCGTACATATTGTACTTAGTTTATGTACTTATTTTAAGGCCGACCATGATGTTTTTTCCTAATCCCAAACAAGTGGCTTTGTTGCCTAAACCTAAGAGCGATTTTGTTGCCCCCTGCTGGTACTGCCCCTTCATACACGCGTGTAATATTCACGCCTCTGCAAGGCAAAACGCGGACACTGACATGCTATCATCTGGTGGACAGGTGGGTCTATTACGCAGCAACTTGCTGGAGGATGTGGCATTACGTTGCAACAAAAGTTGCAGTGATTTTTCTTTTTGCAGATTTTTGCCAGAGCCCACAGCGTAGCTTTTATTCATGCCGTCTTGCAGCCAGAAAAACCATTAGGGATGTGCACCGGCGATGGATTGTCACAAACTACAAGATCTTTCACCAGGAGGAATCCCTGATGAGGTCTCCAAACTACGTTTTGTCACGAAAACACATGCGAGAAATACACGGTAAATGACATGTTACCATACGCGAGACACATTGCTGATGTTGTTGTTGGCACACGTGTTCACAAAATATTCTCTTTTTTACTATTTATTCCTCTAGGTGCATCAACAATTTTGCTCTGTTGTAAATGCAACACATCCAGTGAGTTCCTGTTGTTACAGTGAGTTCCTGTTGTTACAGTGAGTTCCTGTAGTTACAGTGAGTTCCTGTTGTTACAGTGAGTTTGTGTTGTTACAGTGAGTTCCTGTAGTTACAGTGAGTTCCTGTTGTTACAGTGAGTTCCTGTTGTTACAGGTTTCCCTTCAACCTGTGTCTTGTGCTCTCATTGGCTGTAGCTCGTGGCCGGAAACCCCAACAGGTCCACAGGGAGCTCTAAAAACTGTTTGGGAGTGGAAAATCAGGGTGTAAGTCGTGTAGTGTGAACTAGCCATTACCGGTAGTAACGTTACTACCAGGCGGCGCCTGTGACGGTAAAAACAAGGGAACATATATTTTTAAAGACAAGACGATAGATGATAAAATCATGACCCATCCTTAAAAAATATGGCCTTAAATGAATGCCAACCACTTCACATTCAGCTGTACACTGTTCAAGCTGCAGGCTGATCAGCGAAGGAGCCATTGCCAAACTGGGTGTTCTCCATATCAAAATTCAGAAATAGGACAAGGGACAAGACGTAACCCTGTCAACACACTGACCTTGAACCACTTGACAAATGCCGTGTACGCAGAGTGAGACCCCATCATACCAAGATAAATGACAAAGTTGTGCAAGTCTAAAGCCTGAGATGAGCCTTTATTACATTATCATCATGCACCACTGACTGGTACAGGTTTTTAATAGGTATGGGATGAGAAATGTGACTGGCTGATAACAATACTTCAAGTTTACAGTCCATATCACCCAACCTTTTTTTGCATACTACAGTATATACAGTACGTAGAAAGGTAGTGCAAAGTTAAATCTTTAAATGCAGTATTAAAACCTCTGGGATCAAAAAGTTTCAATTTACGTGCAGCCTTGCACTGTTCACAGAACAGAGGTTTAACACTGTGGTTTCACAGATCAATGGCCCGCTGCTCTGCGGTGTCTCTGGCATGATAAAACACTCCTCACTCTGTATGTGCACGGAGTCTGGCTACATCTAATGTGCCTGCCTAAGAAGGTCACCAAGGTTAGATACAAATGGATATAAAAAAATGTTTGCATCTATGAATTCAGGGGTACTGACAGTTATAAATGTAGAAGTTATATAAAAGATAAGCACAGATTCTATGAATTGTGTGATGGAAGATTTGAATGCATGCACATGCAAAGCAGCAATCATTGAAAAAAAATGATTAATATGATAAAAGACTGTGTGTTATCCAATGACACTAAGCAGTCCTTAAGTCAAATAAGTACTTCCTCCTACTTTTGAAGAATATTTCAGTATACTCTAGCACATTGGAGGCCAACTGTGCTAACTATTTCAGCCATTTATCCATTCATTATAGCAAACTATTTCAGTCATTTTCATTCATTATAGCGAACTATTTCAGTCATTTTCATTCATTATAGCAAACTATTTCAGTCATTTTCATTCATTATAGCTAACTATTTCAGTCATTTTCATTACTTTTAGCTAACTATTTCAGTCATTTTAATTATTTTTAGCTAACTATTTCAGTCATTTTCATTACTTTAAGCTAACTATTTCAGCCGTTTTCATTCATTTTAGCTAACTATTTCAACCATTTATCCATTTCATTTAGCTAAATGTTTCAGCCATTTTTCATTACGTCCAGCTAACTATTTCAGTCATTTTCATTACTGTTAGCTAACTATTTCAACCATTTATCCATTAATTTTAGCCAACTATATAGTATGTATTGTGTGTGACTGTTTTTTCTCTTTGTAATGCCTTGCTTTGTTTATCTCACTTACAGTATATATGTTTTTGAGTGTTTTGCTAATGTTGCCCATAGTTGTTTTTATATGTACAGCTCTTTGAGGTATATGCTTTGTGATATTAGGCTATAATACATTTTGACTTGACTACTTTTAGCTAATTATTTCAACCATTAATTCACTATTTTTGTATCGAATCAGAGTTTTGTGGCCAGGTATGAGTAGACATACGAGGAATTTGACTCTGGTTATTTTTGTATTCTATATCTCTGGCCTGGGCTTTTTTTAATTAGTTGATCTACTCCACAAGCTTTCCACGTCGCCCCTGGCAGCGGTACAAGAGTGTGTTCAAGGGCCTCTGGTTGGGAATGTTATTGGTTGTTTACAAAAGCAGAACACATTTCCGCTGAGTCTATTCAACTTATAGGGTTTGTAAGAATAAATGAGGTGGACAAGATAACAGTACATGAAACTTTACTAAGAGCCATTTGTCAGTTTGTAAAACCTTTTGTGTTTCTATAAAATCTTTAAGGATTCTTCCTAGAATATCTTGAGCCACAGAGCCAGAGAAGAAGCCATTTGAAGTAATAACTTTATTTCATTCCTTTTCATTAACCTCAAACTTTGATAAAGCTCTTAAACTTTGAGCTAATAACCTTTGCAGCTAATGGCGTAAGACTGAATAATGTAAAGTCATCAGGCTTAGAAGTCGATGCTTCCTCCTGACCTTACAACCTGTAATGAAATGCATCTTCGGCCTAATGTAAAAAGGATTGCTGCTATTAAATATGAGTCTTTTATTTTCTTTGAAGTAAAAAGGCAAGTCAGTTCAGCTGCAGTATATTGCTTTTCATTGCAGGGAGGTAGGAAAAAACCTTGATCCTGTTGGGGCACAGGTGGTGACAGAGGTGTCAGACGCTAACGATGCTTGGCCACATTTAGGACTCCTTTTACAGTACTGACCTTTATCGACATGAGACCGTGTACTGTGTATTTTTGTCCCTCTAAGGGTTCCAAATTTCTTCTGTGTGTCATTCTGTCTATAAGAATTCAGAGTTTCCCTAAAAGAAAAACATCCCTCGTCACCCTAAGTTTTCAATCCAAAACCAACATCTTAATTTAGGATGGGGAAGTGTGCTTCAGTCCACCTTGAGCCAACATTAATAGCCAGTTAATGACTGTTTGTGGAGCGATATGAAACCTCTGTGGTGACAGCTGAAAATTACAGGTTACTGTAATGCGTCTGGAGACTGTTGAAATTGTCACGGTCCTGATCGGGATTCATCAAAGGCTTCTCAATTAGGAGACATCTCCGTTGACACCGGAGAGCTTTTCCATCTAATGAAGTACCTCACATTATTGCCCTGCTAGTAAATTATTCAACTAAACTCCTGACAGGGAGTGGGATGGGAAGACAGACAGAGAGAGAGGGAAAAAAATAAAAATGAAAGGAGTCTCCTCATCATTTTCAATTCATCACCCTTCTTCCATATTGCCCTCCAGATCACAGAGAATATTCGCCTAATCAGATTTATGATTTATCCCATTTAAATTCAGTCGACTTTCTCAAACGCTGAGAGGCGGTGGGTGGAGAAAGAGAGACAGAGACGGAGAAGCAATTTATAATCTACAGAAGAAAGACACCTAGTGTGGGTGACCTCTATTTGAATGAATAAAGATTGGCTCTTTATATGTCCCACTATTGTGCCATTTCTAATGAGCATAAATTATTAACAGTTAGTGTCTCAAACTCAAGAAATCAGAGGCCAGCTTTCTCTGACATGTATTATGTATATTAGAGTCAAAAATGTGGGGATTTCAAAATCAGCAATGGAAGTACAAATGCAAAGCTTATCACACTATTATGTTACCATGCTATAGTTGACCACTTATGAACATTTTACCATAGTGTATAATTGTCACCCTAAGTAGTATGGACTGTGCTGGAGGACAAACCAGCTCAGTTACGTTTAATTCAAATACCTCAAAATCAAATCAAATAATAATAATAATAGGCCGCAGAAGAAAAACACATTTGTCTACAATTTAATAAATTGAGGGCACACGTGTTATTCCGTGTTCACTTGATTTAATCCTCATATTCAATTTATTTTCAATGATAATTTCTGAATTAACTGAATTAATCAACATGTGCATGCAATCCAATAAAATATGTGTGCAATCATTTTTTAAAGATCTCACGTACCGATCATAATTAGTTCAACATGACGGCCTTGATTTATCAGGTATAATTAGCTTGATTATTTTGTTGAATAAAACTACATTTACTGCAGGTAATTGCATATTTTGTCATTCATTATGAACAGACAACTTAATCGTGTTTAACCGTGGCTAAAACAGAAT
This sequence comes from Sebastes umbrosus, assembly GCF_015220745.1. Taxonomy (NCBI): domain Eukaryota; kingdom Metazoa; phylum Chordata; class Actinopteri; order Perciformes; family Sebastidae; genus Sebastes; species Sebastes umbrosus. The sequence continues at coordinate 22,813,646 of NC_051291.1, forward strand.
GAGTTATTGAAGCGCCATTTGCTTACAAAGTTTAAAGAGTATACTGGTCGTCCTCAGGCGCATGAACAACATGCAAAATGTGGACCTGCTTATAAAGCATTGTTCCATAGCGCTATGAATAGTGACAACCTCCTCAAGGTAACTTTAAAGGGGCATTCCATCAATTTTACACACAAAGGTCACTTCATTTGACATGCAGAATACTACTCAGCCTATGAAAACAGTGGTATATTGTGTTCTGTGGCTCTGAAGGGAACTTTCTTTAGTGTGAACAAATTATAAATTGGGTGGGACTTGAAACTTCAAACAGTTTGTGAAGTTTGACTTATCAGGATATCTCAACCTCTGCTGCTTTGATTTGGACCATTCTTTGTGTTTATCTGTCTCTCACAAGTCCTCTAGCTTTATGGAAATGTAATACAAAATACTGCACAATTGGTGCTACCAAGGAAAAGTTTTCAGTTCCGTCATCTAGCGGTGCCGCCGTTACTGTGGTGGCAAGTCATAGTGACTCTACTGTTAGATAACAGTATTAACTGGGGACTTTCAGCCAAAAGCGTCCGTGGTCGGTCGTAGTAACTTACATAAATGTTTTGTGTAGATAATAAACACAGATGAGTATGTATTTAATTTTGATTGAAATAAAATTGTAGGCTTTTACAAGGACAAAGCTGCCGTCACTACCGTGGTCGAGACGAGCAATCTCTACGCATTTGGTGTCACTAGTTAATGCCAGGTACACATTACACAAGAACCAAGACAATTTCGAGCCCGGCATGGAAGTCCATCCTGGCCGCACCAATCTCAGATCGTAAATAATAAACATGTTCAATATTTAGGATGGGATATCCTGTTGTGTGTGGGGAACCCCGAGGACAGCCGATGACACGGTCACGTGGGAAAGAACGATAGCCAATAGAAAACCAAGCCGACTGAAGCTGAAAGACAACCACCGCCGTCTTTGCAGCCGCGGCTAATTCATGAGCTAATGTATGAGCTCATGCATGAGCTCGTGCATGAGCTCATGCACGAGCTAATGCAAAACGCCAAGCATAAAGTAGTAGTAAGATGGAGCTCAGAAATGGAGGACCAACTTGTTAATTTGTGGCAACAACACAAGTGTTTATTTACCGTGTCTCCATGACTTCATCCATCCATCCTTTGTGAATTTTCAGTACAATGTAGTGCAAAAATGAATTCTAATTCTTCCTGCCTCTCATCCGCCATGTTTGTTTACAATAAAGTCACGTTTGATCGCCAGAGATTTTGCAAGATTTCTGTGTTTTTTAGTCGGGACTCTTGTTTTATCATGAATGAATCTGTTAGTGTGTGGTGTGCTGTTTTGGCCAAATCGTTGCTCAGCACACACTATAGGAACAAAACTGATGAATTGAGTGTAACATGTCGTTATGTGTGGGGTCTCTCACATTTTGAACATCTGTTAAGATTTGAAAAATCTTTTCATGTGGGCAAGCCTTAACACGGTTAGCAGACACTTTGCACATGTTCTGTTTATGATGCCGACCGAATGATGTGTATTTTGTGCTCATTAGGTTGCCCTAGCTACAACATCTAACATTATATTTCACAATGACGCCACAGTTAGTAAGTAGTGTTAACTTAGCTGACTTTCACCATGTTAGGCTAACATTAGGCAGCTGAGAATTGGCCAGGTTCTTCCTGAACTCCTAGACATCGTTGTCAAAAGTAACGTAACTGTACATAGGAAGTAAAGGTAGAAAATTGTACACTTCTTAGGACAGCTTGATTTCAAACTGTTCATATTGTAGGGAGATGCCACGGCAGTAATAGCGACTCGTTTACCTCTGTTGTTTCCCCTGATTCGTTTATACTGTCATCTATATAACAATGCAAAGTTTACAGACTTTGGCAAGATTCCTAAGCACCAAAGCCACAAGAAGATGTGGTGGGTGAGGAGATTTCTGCAGCAAATATGAGAGGGCTTTAGAAGTGGAGTTTATGTTGAGCCTAAGCAAAGCATGCCATAGCCTTAGAAAATAACAGTAACTATAGAACTCCGGTGCAGTAGGGGAAAGTCACAGGCCATTTTGTGCAAAATGAGGTGGATAAGGCTAAAGAGTAACCCAGTGACAAAGCATATCATTTCACATTACATAACCTGCACACAGTCAAGTGGAAGAGGAGACAAAAAAAGAGTATTTTACACAAGATGAAGCAGCAAGAGGTAAGAAGGTGACAGAGGTGAAGTGTGGACTCAAACCCACACTCACTAGAGGAGAGCTCAGCTAATGGCAGTAGAGACCATTTCATTTTGGCAGAATGTATGATTCAAAGACAAGAGCGCAGGTGGGCAGAGACCATAAAGCAGACAGGACACCTTTGGCTGGTGCCAAGGAGATGTCACCCCGTTAACCATGATGCAACTGTGAATTAGAAGGGGTAAGTGACTGCGCACGAGCTGACGACAAGTCTCTACTGACGCTGCAGGAACATCAAAATCCACTCCAGATTTTGTGCCCTGCCCTGGCTGCAGAGGTCTCACAGGGTTTCCAAATACAGATCACAAGCTACTATCTCCAACTCCAAAGCTTCCACTGGCCCAAAGAAAAACTGTCCTAAAAGTACTGTTCTTTCCTCTCTAAGACTGGCAGTCATCAATAACTGGAGAACTCAATTTACCCAGCTTTGTATTTACACGGGGTGAATCCCACATTAAAGGGGATACATCAGGCTCATTTTCAGGTTCATACTCCAACATGTTTACATGCTTTAATGTTCAAAAAACACTTTATTTTTCTCATACTGTCTGTCTGAATATACCTGAAACGCTCCACTTTAGCGCCAGTCTATTTAAGCCCTCCTTCCAAAAAAAGCCCAGTCTGCTCTGATTTAGGGCTGTCAGAAAATATCCATACATGAGTATCGCAATATTATGTTCGCAATACTGTATCAATTCTCCAAAACCCTGCATCGATTTTTAATTAAGCTCTGACGGCCATATATGGAACTAGAAAACCTAAGCAATCCATCAGTTCCAACCATGTCACACATGCATGTCAGGAAGGAGGTTAAATAACGCTACAAAGTTACACTCAATTTTGGTGAGGAAAAACTGCCATGTCCATTTTCAAAGGGGTCCCTTGACATCTGACCTCAATATATGTGAATGTAAATGGGTTGTATGGGTACCCATGAGTCTCCCCTTTACAGACATGCCCACTTTATGATAATCACATGCAGTTTGGGGCAAAAACAAGCAGTTTTTTCCATGCAGTATACATGTGTTATTTCTGCCTATTCTAAAATGGTGTATTTGAATATTTCTGCATACTGGGGTCCCTAAACAGTCTTGGAATTGCATAAATTGGGTATGACTGGAAAGCTGAGACTCTTGTGGATCCAATGAGTCCAATAATATTCATGTGTAATGATGTTAGTCCCTATAGTAGCCATTTCACACATAGACTTTTTTACTCAGATTTTATACATATGGTGGTGTGTCTTTATACTATGACAGTTTTCCTAAAAATAGATTTGAAAGAAATTGCAATATAAGGCCTTGCTTACAGTATCGCAATATATTGAATAGTTACCCTGCTCTGATTGGCTTGCTAGAAAAATATGGTGCACCTTTGCAAAGGTACTTCTCAAGCCATGGGTGGTGATCCTCAGATGGGGGCGGTATATTCTAACGAGCCTGCATGTGAAATAGAAAGAGGAGCCAGATCTGAATCACACAAAACAAACTGACTGCTTTGTGTTATTTCACAGTTTGTGGGTTGGTAGGCACTCCAGATACCCAAATGTATGAGCACAATCACTGAAAAAGTTTTTCATGACGTCCCCTTTAAAAGGTAAAACACAGTATGTATCTTTGTGGGATTGCAGATATATAGATAAACCTAAATATAAAACTTATTGGTATAGTAAAGTTGACACATATTTCCATTAGGGCTGTCAAAGTTAATGCGATAATGAAGCTTTAAAGCAAAATTGTTTTAAGGCCACTAATTTCATTAACGCAACTTGTGATTCTTAGGTTGTAGTTGGCTCATTTTTAAAGCTAGAGTAAAGATACTGATATCATATGAAACTAGAAAACCTCGGTACCAACCGTCATACTAGTTTGTCATGAAGGAGGTTAATTAACGCTCTAAAGATGTACTCAATGTTGTTGAGGAAAAACTGGCATGGCCATTTTCAAAGGGGTCCCTTGACCTAAAAATGGGTTCTATGGGTACCCACGAGTCTCCCCTTTACAGACATGCCCACTTTATGATAATCACATGCAGTTTGGGGCAAGTCATAGTCAAGTCAGCACACATGGCAAATACTGCAGTTTGCCATGTTATGATTGGAGCATATTGTTTTATGTCAAGTACCTGTGAGGGTTTCTGGACAATATCTGTCATTGTTTTGTGTTGTTAATTGATTTACAATAATATATATATACATACATTTGCATTAGCAAGCATATTTGCCCACTTAAATACTTGACAAATCTCTATTTAAGGTACATTTTGAACAGATAAAAAATTTGTGACAAATTTGTGATTAACTATGGATAATCATGTGATTAATCGCCATTAAATATTTTAATCGTTTGACAGCCCTAATTTCCATACATACTGTACTGTATAAGCATTATTGTAGTGTTAAGACAGTCATGTTTTCTGTGTAGGCGCTGGTATAAATACAACAAAGTGGATGAACGCCATTGTGTATTTCTGCATTGTGTCACTGAGAACATGCCAGAAAAATACTCCCCATGTACAATAAGTGTTATAGCCTTCTAAAGCTATAAAGCCATCTTTTATGTTCAGGGGGAGGCAAGCCAATATGACTAGATTAGATCATGTTTTCCATTCTGCCTACAGCCAATCTGTGACACACCATTTTATTTTACAGATAAGACGTACATGAACACTGATGCACAGAAACACACGTGTGTCTCTAAACCATCAGTGATGGCAGGCTGCGCTATGGATCCACTGCTCTCTCTAATGAAATGGACAGGTGGTTAACAGGATGTATCCATGGAACCATGACATTTACCCTTGACTCGTATGTTCACTTAACGCACAAAAGAGCATTTAAAGATCTTGACATCACAACGAGCCCTTAAGTGATGGTGGTTGACCCCTGCACGTTATGCGTGCAAGACTCAATGATGCAAAATAACCTCTGACCCCTCTTTCCCTTTTATCAAATTGCTTGGTTTGTCTGTTAATCTACACTCCTCATTCTCTTCACAAAAAAATACATTTAGTTAAGTAATTGTACAGCATTTGATTTTCCTAATAATCCCAAAATTTAAGTCAGATATGAAGTTTTCAAACAAAGATGTACTTTTCTAAAAAAAAAAAAATTCTATACACTGGCACAGCATTCCTACAGATTAGTATAGACAGACAGTAAAGAGAAGAAATCTGTTTTCCCAGCTCTATTGGATTAGCCAAACATTCTCCCACTGAGTGTGGAAAGAGGAGCAGGCGTGTGGAAAAAAAAGAGGAAACTTCTGGGCGACACAAATCACGCTGAGAGGCGTAGCTGCCTTTATCGTCGGCCACCGTGCCAGCATGACGAGCCTGAACACAGACACAAATTCACACACACAAGAGACATATGTGCCGTCCACGCAGAGAAAAAGCACTGACACTGACAGAAATGTGAGCGAACATGTACACACTCAATCTCACACTAACAACTAAATATCAAACTCAAATGTGCACACACACACACGGCTGGACTCCCTCACAATGAAAAGAGTGTGAAATGAGTCCAGGGCGTGTTGCGCCGTGGGGAAGCTTTTAACACATGCCTGGACCCCGGCGAGCGGTCACGGCCCCTCGCTGTGAGCTGGTCGACACAGCTCGCGAGGCTGGTGGAAAACAATTAGCTGCGTCATCTCTCACTCAGGACTGAATCTCACAGGAGCTTCAGTTGTGCAGACACAAACAGGGAGTTAAACTTAGGTTATATTTTAAATGCTTTGTCTTCAGCTATTCCTAGATTTGTCATCTATATTTTAGCTCGCACTGAGTGCTCTGTTTTGGCAGTTTCGGGTTTGTCAGGGACTTGATAAATAAGCAAGATATGGGCAAAAGGCCCACGCATCTATTTTAAACTAACTAGAAGGATTCATAAGCCAGGTTTCCATCCAAATGTAGTGCTAATTTTAACTAAATTTCCAGACAATTGGCAATAGAAAATGCTAATTAATGTGCACTCCCATCTACTACTGTGGAGCAAACAGTTTTTTAAATGCAGTGAAAATGTTGTTTTTGAAAGGCTAAACGCCAACAAATATGGATTGAAGCGGAATATTTCGTTGGATAAAAATATGTCGTATATGTTTGGATCACACGAGTCGGAAGCAACTGGAAAATTATTCTACAAATAGTATAATACTATTCATTGTCAAGTCTGTTTGTAACCGGTACCGCCAATGTTATCTTCACTTCACCTGCCTCTCTGCTTGGAGCGGCCATGTGTGCGTGGAGAGCCACCCCACAAACGGCACGCATACGTTACGAGTTCAATGTAGCCTGCATGTAAGCCACGCAGTCAGTGAAACACGAGAACAGAGGATATTAATGATCGCGGTGCGCCGCTGCAGAATGACTAGGGGAAACACTGATTAGTGTAAACTAATCTTTACCTACAACTGGTTTCAAAGTTTGAAGTTTCATTATTCGTCATATGCAAAACAATTACAGCAAGCGGTCGTTGGCAATGAAAATCTTGGATCTAAAGTACCCTTCAACAATGCTCATTAAAAATGTATATATAAAAAAAGAATAAAAGATATAAAATAAAACAGATATAAAATGGTGCAAGTAAAAAAACGTGCAGAAATACCGGGTTTAAACTGAATGAATAAATATGCAAAAAAACAACAACTGTGCAGCATTCGAACGTTGATATAGAATTTGAATGTCAACATTATGAACGAAGCTTCGAACTATTCGGTACAGCTGAAATAATTTGTTTTCCTCTTCATTTCATACGTACTAGTGCAGTGCCCACTCAAAATGTGCGTCCTGAACATACACCAGCCAAGAGTGAAGTCCAATGGATGAACGGTTGTCAAGAAAATTACAAATAAATATGCCCCATAGATCTCTGGTCTCTCTTTCTGTATCTGTTCTTGAATGTACTGTAACGAGCGACGAAAAGTCAGCTGTACCCAACATGCCGTTTGGCGGTGTAACAGTTAATAGAGGTCCCCTCTCAATACACTACATAATGTGTATATAACACACTACTAATACATATGTCCCATAGATCTCAAAGAGCTCACACTTGACACTGAACTTTCTTAGATCCTCAACAATACACCCGCCAAATTGTGAAATGGATTGGACGAACGGTGAAGAGAAAATCGAAGGACAGACATACAGACGGAGACATCTTCCATTTTAGTTAGATGACTAAAATATCTACCGAACATTGTTTTATAATACAAGTATTTCTTATTCAATACATACATGTTATGTACCATTTGTTTATATGATTCATAGAATTATATTGCGATATATTGATCAATATACTAATTGTATACCAAACTCCTTTACCTTTTGTATCAGTGTTCAACACCATCCAAGATATTGTGCATGACGTCCAATGTGGGATATCATGTAATTGTTGTACTTGCTCCACTTCTAATCAGTGTAATTTGTAAAATGCCACAATGAAGCAATTGACAGTCATCACCCTTTACGCCCAAGCAAAGTTTATTAAAATCCAATCACTGGCATCCCAGATATTGCGCGTGACATTTGAATGGACGGACCGGGGTCGATCCATAGTCTCTCTCCTGATTTCATTGTGGGGGACAATTATAAAGTTGCTCTAATCTCATTTCATGTCCTGGCTTATTGCATGTTGGCTCGGTTTAACTACTGCACGGTGTCCTTGAGGAATTTTTGCAGCATTTACCTTTGGAATTCAATTCTCCAGAGGTATAATGGCAGCATCAACAAAATGTAAAATGTAAATCCACACGGGTTACTTACAGCCTGAAAATACCTGCCTCGTGTGAAAGCCAACACTCAGCGCGCAGCTTTGAAGTTCAGAATCACCTTTGTTGTGTGAAGGTTATCTACTCATCTCTGAGTGCGACTGTTTCCTTCTGCACAAAAAAGAGTGTCTATCCTATCATTCATTTGGCAGAAGTGTTGGCTTGTAACTACTGAACTGCTACAAAGGAGCAGATTCAAGGTTCAGATGAAACCAGCAAAGGTGAACCTTGAAAAGTAAAGTGGATAAAGAGAATATTTCATTCAAAGCCATCAAACACAATCCGTGTGGTTTACTAGTGAGGTTTCAAAGAGTTACAGTTAAGAGTAACTAAGTTCTATAAACAATCGGCTAAGGCACAATCATTTTCCATTTGATCTACAATACAATGACTGAATTTGATATGATAGTGACATTTTCAAGTATGAATGAAGTATGAATGGCCCAGCCCGGTCGCACGAAAAGGATTGTGAATGACACAATAAGGCGAAAGGCGTGCAATAAGAACGCCGTTCTTGCTTTAAGCACGTCATTTGTATGCCATGTTGTCTGTACTGACTGCAATGTAAATGCATCTGCGTAAATATGCTACGATGATGAAGAATAAAAAGGGAGAAAAACTGCTTATGGTGGGTGGGGGGCGGGGAGGGAGGTGGATGGGTACAACAAACAGGACTTTCAACCAGGACACCTGTATTTCACTTAGTTAACATACTTATTTTAAGGCCAACCATGACATTTTTCCTAAACCTGAGTGGTTTTGTTGCCCCATGCACCTTCATACACGCGTGTAATATTCACACCTCGGCGAGGCAAAACGTCACACTGACACGCTATCCTCTGGTGGACAGGCCTGTCAATTACACGCTTTGGCATGATATCGGGTTGAATGGTCATGTAGCATGTACTATGTTTTCTTTAGTGTATATTCACCAGAAAATAAGAATCATTGTGCTTTTGTTACCTTTGAATGAACTGTTTATTTCTACATAGGGAGTGGGTCCTCTTCCACGGAGCCGGTTGTGCCTAGAAGGTAACCCACAAATTGCGAAACTCTTGCAAGATGGTTGAAGTTATTAAGGCATTGACCTTGAATAGTTAAGGTTACGATAGGTCGTCGGCCAGCAAGACTCGCAGGAGATTTCACATGTTTTCTCAATTTGTGGTTTACCTTCTAGACACGACCCACAGAGTCCGCTATGTTGCACTACCATGTTTCTACAGTAGCCCAGAATGGACAAACCAAACACTGGCTCTAGAGAGGGCCTTTCGTGTATTCACGGGAAAAGTTTCAGTTGGTTGTAATCTGCAAACTCAGCAGCTCAGCCCTTTTACTGCCAAATCCTACACACTACACCTTCAAAGCGAGCTAATTCTAGGTACCTAATAAACTGTCAACTGAGTTTATATTCTAAATGTATCGGAAGACCTACCTACTGTTGCTTTACAAGTATATAAATGATACTTGTAAATGATGGAGTTGCATTTGTATAGCACCTTTCTATTCTTCCGACCTATCAAATCACTTTACACTACATGTCAGCATTCACCCATTCGCACACAGAGGCTGCCATGCAAGGAGCCAACCTGCCCATCAGGATCTAATCTGGATACTCATTCACACACCGATGCCTTTGGTTCAATTTGGGATTCAGTAACAATTCAATTCAATTTATTTTTATATAGCGTCAAATCATAACAGAAGTTATCTCGAGACACTTTATATATAGAGCAGGTCTTAGACCATACTCTATAGTTTAGAGACACAACAAGAGATCCCGCCAAGAGCATTGCAACGCGCTGTGGCCAGGAAAAACTCCCCGTTTAGCGGGTAGAAACCTAGAGCAGAACCGGGAATTGATATCATTGGGTCGTCCTCAGACAGGCTTTCCAGCGGAGCTTCCAGCTATCTCAGTCCACCATACATCTGGCTAGCTCGCCAGCACTGTCCAGCATCTCTCCTCAGTACGTCCATGTATGTTGGTGTGGGACGTCCCTGTGATCGATGCCCGTGCGTTGGTTCCCGCAGCACCAGCATGCTTGCTGGGAGCTCTTCATGTCTTTGGCAGTGACCGAGAAGTCTCATTCTCCAGGCTGCCACTTTGTTGCTTAGCCTTGGTAGTCCCTCGTTAGCCTTGGTAATCCCTCGTTAGCCTTGGTAGTCTCTCGTTAGCCTTGGTAGTCCCTCGTACAGACGGAATTAATTGTGGGAGTATTGTTCTTCTAAAGTTTATTCAACTTCTTCAATCATTTCTTCCATATGTTTTTATGCCTTTAACTCGTCCTGCATACTTTCAGCTACAGAAACCGTTCAACTATCAAAATATTCAGCTCTTTAAGGACATTAGTGCTATGACTTGGCTTGTTTAAACTATTTATATTTTTTTAAATATTAAGCTTTTTCCACATCTCTTTTTACAATGTAGCTCAATGGAGGAAATCTTCAAATCCTCTTGAACCTACTCCACTTTGAAATATTACTGCTTCCGCATACTTTCAGTTACAGACTTCATTTAGATTTTAAACGGGTTACAAGTCTTTGAACTATTAAGCTATAATTCAGCTTTTTGATAACTTTTACAGTTTTTCATTTATCTCAGTTTACGTTTTATGAAATTTTCAGACCATTTCAGATTTTGTAATGGGTGTGTATTGCGTGGGTCATTAAGGGCTAAAGTGTGTGACATCATCGTTAGAGTGCGTGAAAGCTTTGAAATCTTTTGAAAATTTTCCGAACAAATTGCTCCGTAGCCCACAATTTTCACTCTTAATAGATAATTTTTTCATCAAATTGTAGGAAATTTTGTGCCAGTCGCAGTCATGTAGCTATGGAATCAGTCGGACTTACACATTTGTCTCTAAGGTCCAAAAGTGAGAGTAAGTCCAACAAGCCGCTCCATAGAGAGCAATGTTAAAGTCAGACGGGAAAAGTTGACAATGGCACTTTTCTAACCTGCTCCCATGATCCCATTTTTGACTCCACACACAAAAAAAACGACATCAGCGCGTCGGCAGAGACGCTCTCTCTGATGATGACATTATTTTTGCCATTGGACTCGCGTTTTTTTTTTTGTCTGAGAGACACTTTTATGACATGTATGTCTCTGGTTAACTCCTATTATAAACCGTCTTAGCAGTGGCCATCACCACGGCAACGTTTGATTGCTGCTAGACAGCTGATTCACATCAGCCAATCAGAGCAGGCTGACTAACACACCACACACAAGAAGGTAAACTGTATCTAACATGGAACTCAGGACAAGTTTTTTTTCAAAATAAAATCTCTATAGAGTAACTCTATTTAACTATATTTGTCAACGACTTACAGTTTTAAAACTTCTAGCTGCTAACTGACTACTACAACTTTTACTGCTACTACTACTGTTGCTGCTGCTGCTGCTACTACTCCTACTACTACTACAGCTGCTGCTCCTTCTGCTACTACTACTACTACGACTACAGCTGCTGCTCTTTCTGCTACTAATACTAGTACTACTACAGCTTCTGCTCCTTCTGCTTCTACTACTACTACTACTACAGCTGCTGCTCTTTCTGCTGCTACTACTACTACTACTACAGCTGCTGCTCCTTCTGCTACTACTCCTACTACTACTACAGCTGCTGCTCCTTCTGCTACTACTACTACTACTACTACTACTACAGCTGCTGCTCTTTCTGCTACTAATACTAGTACTATACAGCTGCTGCTCCTTCTGCTTCTACTACTACTACTACTACTTCTACTACTACTACTATGATTACTACTACTATTACTACTACTACTGCTACTACTGCTTCTACTACTACTACTACTACTACTACTACTACAGCTGCTGCTCCTTCTGCTTCTACTAATACTACTAATACTACTACTACCACTATTATTATTACTACTACTGTTACTGCTACTACTACTACCAGTGATGTTACTGCTACCACTACTGCTACTATTACTACTGCTCCTGCAGCTGTTCCTACTGCCTCAACTACTACTACTACTACTAATACTACTACTCTTGCTACTACTACTACTGCTCCTGCTCCGTCTGCTACTACTACTGCTACTACTACTACTACTACTACTACTACTACTACTACTACTACTATTACTACTATTACTACAACTCCTACTGCTACTTTCCACCCAAATACCACTTTCTGTGTAACAACTTATAGATTTTAAAGGTTCATTCAGTGAAAATACTATTTCTGTCCAAGCACATATAGTTTTAAAGGTTTATTTCACCCAAATACTACTCTCTCTCTCTGTCTCTCTTTGTGTTTAGCAATGCAGTTCATCTGTCTGATATACATACAAAGCATTTCTTCTTTCCGCCTATTCAGGAAAATTCAAATTTACCACTTTTGACGGTATTACAGTTTAGCTTCCAGCTTTTCTAGCAATGTATTTCAGCTCTTAGCTTCTTTAGCTAATGCAGTTCAGCTTCCAACTCTGCCAGTTGTACATTTCATCTTCTAGGGTTTTCAGCAGTGCAGTGCAATGCATTTGAGCTTTAACATTTTTTAGGCAAGTCATTTCACATATCTGCATTTCTGCAATGCCTTGCAATTAATTCAGCTGTCAGCATTCCCACGCATTTTCAGCAGGAAATGCATTTTCTAGTTAATGATGGTAGCAGTTGGTGTCATTCAGGCAGCAGACGCGGCAAGCAGATGCAGCCACAATCCAGGTGTAATCCAGATCCAGGTGTAACCCTGATCCAGGTGTACCCCTGCTCCAGATATAATCCCCGCCCCAGGTGTAACCCTGCTCCATGGTTACCTGCGAGACGAAAAAGCACAAAGAGTCCGGGGAAGAAATGAAGTTAGTAACAATGAATGGGGACATGAAAATATACAGAAGGAGAAAGGAGCTCAGTGTGTCATAGGAAGTCACAGCCGCCCCTCAAACAATACCAAAGGAAGGTCTTGAGTTGATAATCTAATTCTGATTCAACACATTGCTGCTCACGTGCCTAATGAAACAACTTTAACTGTTTATCCTGCCTCTGTCGGCTTAAATAACTCTTAGAATCTGGTGTCTGTCCTAAAAATAGAAAATCTGAAGATAAATGATTGCTCAGAAGCTCAAGTCCAGTGCCAAACTTTGCAGTTTAAGCCTCGGTAGATACTGTGCCTCTTATTCGTCAGCACAGTTAAAGGAGCGCATAATGTTTCCTTGAATAATGATTTAAACAAGGATATCGTAAACTACAGCTGCATCAGGATTAAATGATACCAAAAATATAGTAGGAAATAAACCATCTGGTATTGTCTAAATTTATACAGAGAAGCAAATGCTGAATAAATTCATCTGAATGCTAGGCATGTAGTAATAAGAATGTGATATTTTGTTTATCCCCTTAGGGAAAACAGTTAATGATGTATGCTAACACACAAACCGCAGATTGCATTTCTGCCAACACCGACACTTCACTGATCTTCATTCTCACAGGAGAAGTGGGTAGTGATGGTAATCTTAAAAATGTCTACTTTTACTCAATTAGATTACGTTTATTCATATTCACGCTCGAGTAAAATGTGTTTGTATCTTTCCAGTCTGCTTTGCCAAAAGTAGATTTTGCAAAATATAGATACTCCGGATATAGGGACTAAAGACTGCATTCAATTTTTTACCCTGAAGACACTGAAGCCCAAAATATTATCTTTAAATTACCTCAATTTCAAATAAATACTTGTCTTTTTGTGGAGCCTCTGATTGGTTTACATATGAATTAATGGTTTCAGGGATAATAACTTTCAAATGATATTTCTATTGTAGAGAATTAAGAGTGCTTGCACTTCAATGTTCTAAAATATTCTCCGTAGCACTCGGAGAGCTCAGACTGTCTGAGTCTGTTAAACTTCAGACTTAGCAGGGCCCGTCTGACAGTGGAGGGCAGGTGGATTGTAAACCTCTCTATAACCCTGTCAATGAGCAACTTCACTTCACTGTGTGTGACTGTGAAGGTGTGTGTGCGTGCGCGCACTAGTTCCCATGTGCCAAGCGTGTGAGTGCATGACTCACTTCCAGTGATGGTCTGGGATTGCAGAAGAAGAAAGACGGGGTTGGAGGTTAATCTGAGGTTGGTACAGTTCATCAGTTCCTGAAGTGATGTGTGGCAGCAGCAGCAGGACGAGGAGGAGGAGGAGGAGGAGGGAGGAGCAGGCAGGTAGTCTGGAGAGATGAATACAGAACTGCAGCATCAACAACACCCACTAATAGCTATCCACGCTTTGCAAAAAGGCAAACTAAAGCATGAGACATTTCTGACAGTTGGAGACATCATTAATGTTGTACCAGCTACTTTGTTTCCATTTAAAAAGCAAAAACAAGACACCAGTTAGCTGGGTTTCCTCTGCTACCTCAGCCTTTTGCAGATAAGTACATGGCAGGAAAGCAATATTAATGATTTGACAGTCATGCATGCCATCAGTAATGACAGTCTCCAATATGTGGACTGTAATATGCAAGAACAGCATTGTTTATTCACTGTGTGTGTTTATTTTAGCAGTTTAAGCCCGGAGAGATCCAGTAAGAGTTTAGGAATAACAGTCAGAACTTGAACATCGGTGGAGGCAGATGGACGCCCACCCAGAGCCCGGGTTCTATCCATGAAAGGGGACTTTTGTCTTGCCACTGTCGCCCCAGTGCTTGCTCATGGGGGAATGTTGGGTCTCTGTAAATTATAGAGTGCATACTCTATATGAAAAGTGTCTTGAGACAACTTCTGTTATGATTTGCTCAAATCATCAAAACTCAACAACTACTTCTCCTGATCTCCAGACTTTCCCTGTAGCAATTTGTGGTTTTGGAGTGAAATGTCTCAACTACTAGATTTGTCCAATACTTTGTTTTATGACCAAATAGAGTGCTGCAGGAATGAGTCCTAAAACACGGAATTGAGTTAGCGTTTCCGGTTCCCTCACCTGGAACTCAATGTTTTTTTTTTAATGGTTTTTTAGTTAGATGCCTGAAATAAGAGTCAGTAAATATCCCACTAATTTTGAAGCCTTCATGTGTCTTGAGAAAGGCGGGTGCTAAGTGGCTAAATGAAACTACAATACGTCATCACGCCGACTCGTCCGCCTTTACAGCCTCGTTGTGTATATTGGTGCCCATACGACTGCGGTGTAGATCCAGGATCTGAAATTAACTTTTTTCACTGCCTGCCACTGTGACAGACAAGTACTTTTTGTATCTGCCACTTTTGAAATCTCTGAGCTAAATGAAGTAATAACATTTTAGATCTGATGTCATTCAATGTTCGTTATATTTTACATAATAAACATTATATAGATGGTAAATTACAGTGTTGGAATTACACCGTAGCTTATATTTTTTCAAAAAACAACAGTACTGTACTGTACTGTGTTATTGTCATCTATAGCGATCTATCATCTATCATCTATAGCGATTATTTGCATAAAAACACACAATTCAAATGATTATGATTATTTAAATATTTGCTTTGATTAAAAACAACTTGGTAAGTTGTTATGAAGTTAAACAGGTCATAATTCCCTCTCTAATATCTATTCTATATTGTTGTGAAAACATCTCCGTGAAAACTGGATTTATTCAAGTTTCTCACCAAAAACTTAATTTATTATTACGAGATGACATTTGAACACATCATGATAACGTTGTAATTGACCTTCACCCAATAGTCATTTTGCTGAGCAGACCGTGAACGTCTCATAATAATAACTGAATGGCACCTCCGTTAACAGCTGACGTTACTAACTCTCCTCCTGCTGATTTCAACACAGATTTGTAGTTCTCAGTGTCACATTATCAGGGAAAATATGATGCGTCCCTCAGGTTTAGTAGCGCCACGCTGTTGAGCGTTTTTTTTCTTCTCTCCGCCGTGTCTCCGGTCCCAAGCAAACTGAAACATGATACAGCGTGCGTATGCGTCATTGTGCAGCGTAACTGTGGGAAAGCATCAATAAGAGGAACTGATGGTCACGGAGGCATGAGATATCAAGAAAGCGGACAGCTATGGTTCTCTATTCCCATCCCCAGTGTTTTCCCTGACTGCCAAAGTGGCGGATGTCCTGATGATTTCACCCGCCACTGCCAAAATTTACCTGCATTTGGCGGGTGGCGGGTGCTAATAGAAAAATCACATTGGCTTTTTGTCGAGGGAACCAGGGCAATGCTAACTTCCGGGTCGGCCTACAAAAGTACGTCATCCCTGTAGCTCTCTATACCTGTAAAACGAATGACATTCCCATCAGCCTTTGCTGTACTTGTGTTCAGTGCTAATTATGTTAGCACGCTAACACACTAAACTAAGTTGGTGAACATTATGCCTGCTTAACATCAGCATGTTAGCGTTGGCATTGTGAGCATGTTAACATGCTGATGTTAGCTCAAAGCACCATTGTGCTTAGCATTGCAGCTGCGAGCATGGCTGTAGACTCTTAGTCATGTTAGCTAAATTATGACTTAACGGCAAGAGGAAAAGTAAATTATTAAGGCTATATTACAATATCAAGCAGTACTGTATAGTTTGATCAGGAAACCACATAGAGCATTAACCTGTAAGTAAAACAAAAATCTTTGGAACGCACCTCAAACCCGCTCTGCTTTGTGTGGCAACATGCAGTGTTGACAGTGACGGCAGGAAAAGCAAAAAGCCATTCAGATTAAGAATGCTAAGCCTCCAGAGGCACAGCCTCTTCTGCTCCCATATGAAAAGACCCAGAGTGAGACCTGGCATACGCTCTGTTGGATTACAGGGAAAAATGCCTTCCATCAAAAAACTGATTACAGCACCTCTTAGCCAATGTGCATGCAATGAGAAAGTCGAATGAATGAATAATTATGGTAAGGAGAGGCCGGAAGGAAGGTGAGGCAGAGGAAGAATAAAGGGAGGAAGGGGGAGATTGAAGAGGTGGTAGGTTTCAGGTATTTAAAGTCTGTAATTCATGAATAGTGCAGTATTCATGAACTGTATGGTTAGATTTTGTCTCACAATAATACATGCAGTGATCAGTACATTTCCTTTTTCATACTCACCCAAAAGGACTTTTGAAAAATCTGTAAAGAAGAGGGAGGCTCAGTAAGTTTTACAAGAACACTTCTGAACAAAAAAATAAATTTTTATCACAATGAATACACTGAAGCCTGTTTACAATGAGATCAATGGAGCGATCAAATAATTCTGAAACCGTTTGTGAAATGAATAGATAGAACAAGGCTTGTATTGAATTAAGATTTTTCTTCATTTTAATGTTTTGTTTACTTTGGGGCGGAATTGGTGCAATAAGGCGATCCAGATACAATGCAATTCTGCTCCCAAAAGGGAGCTCGATTTTATTGATTTCACTTTGAGTAAAATGAATAGCTCCTCACACCTGAGGCGCCATCGCATTACGTTGAATGTAGGACTGAATTGGGAATGGTGCGTGAGAGGACTTTGGGCCTTGGGTGTCTTCAAGGCCAAACCCTACAGTACCTTGGATGGCAATATCAAGTCTAACATCAGCTGTAAATATCAATACTGCTGCCATCGCATGTAAATAGCGACTAATATAAATAAATAACTACCACGCCTTGTTTTGCAACCGTTATTATGCGTTGTTTTTATCCAAGCACAGGTGGAAACATGTCGAATGAAGAGTGACGGCGGGTTCATTCTGTATAGGGAACAGAAGCACCGTGCTATGTTAATTGTCGCGTCAGCCGAAGCCTGGCTGGTCACATCAGAAGCGCATTTCTCCACACAGGTGAACAAGCCATTCTGCTCCTCTGCTGTTGATTACAGAGCTCTCTCTCACTGTCTGTCTTTCTGCTTGTGTGTGTCTCTGTTTGGGTGTCTGCTCATCTCTCTCGCTCTCCGTCTAGACAGAACTGACAAATATGTGGAATAAGTACGTCATTTAAGACCCACGATCACAAACAGCAGTGACATAAGGCTATTTCTAATAAATATAGTGGACGGTTATAGAAATTTGATTGGGGGGAGGGATTGGGTGTTTATCTGAGGAATTAAAACGCCGGGAGAACAGCAGGGAGAGAGGGGAGGAAAGTCAAGGGCGTTCGTGGGATGCATATTTGATCAGAATCAGATCATTTAAATCATATAACATATATAATATATCATTTATATTGTTCATAGTACATTATCAATGTGTTTTCTTGCCAGATTCACTCGAGGCACGCAGAGAAAATAGACCAGACGCTGAAACTATCACTAAAGATCGCGAGCTGGCTGCGGGGCTCCGAGGCACGTCTCGTCCTATGTGAACAGCCCAATTGATTTACATGGCCGCCGAAAGGACGCGGGCAGCGCTTCTCTGAAAATCGCGAACCCGGGGTTAGGTTTTAAAGAGGACCTATTATGCTCATTTTCAGGTACATACATACTTGTATTTTGGGTTTCTACTAGAACATGTTAACATGCTTTAATGTTCAAAAACTTACTTACTTTACTTTCTCATACTGGCTGTGCTGCAGCACCTCTGTCTGAAACGCTCCGTTTGAGCTCCAACCCCCCCCCCCCCGAAAAGCCCACTCTGCTCTGATTGGTCCAGCTGGTCCACTCTGTTTTGATTGGTCAACCGAACCAAACTCCTCAAACCTTGTTCCCGCTCCGCTCTAACTAGCTTTGTTTGAGGGCGTACCAAACTAGCCGCTAGGCAGATATTATGCCAATGTGTTACTTGGTGACATCACCACGTTACAGAAGAAAAGGCGGGACTTCAATCAAGGCGTTTCAGGAGCAGTGTTTCTGTGGGGGAGAGTAACTCCCTTTGGTGTGGACTTTGTGCTTTGTAACTTTGCAGACCTTTTACATACACAAATATATATATATATATATATATATACACTAAAGGAAAGGGAAAAGGCACAAAAGCATAATAGATCCCCTTTAAACTGTAACAACCTTCTTGAAAATTAAAGTTTGGATTTAAAACTTCTTGTGACTACTAAGGAGAAAACAAGGTCTTGCAATTTTATGTTCAATACAAAACAATACAGCTACAACAGTGATGATTTTGGCTGTAACACCTACAAGTGCATTTGCCGCAATACCAAAGCCACACATATTCAGTAATCTCCCAACCACTAAACATGCAAAGTGCACCTCAGATGGCAGGAAGTGTGCTTCCAGGCTGCTGCGCCTTGTTTGATAAACAACACGCACGGCGCCAGACTCAGAATATGTGACAAATTAGATTAAAAGTGCTCAGCAAATCTGGCTGTGAGTCAGCAAATACAGCAAACATAGGAACTATACAACTGTGTTACATAATGCAGCCACAGACAGAAGCACGCCAGACATTTTTTCTAGGTAAAAGAAAAAGTCAGATTATTACTTTAAAAACATGAAACAAAGTACATACCCCAGCAACAAAGAGAAATCAATACCTTTCTAAATTAGTAAGTGAGTCAGTGAAAATGCTTTAGGTATGTTTCATATTGTAAACATTAAAAGCCTTTTGAAAAGTCCGCCCTTACCAGCTGGGGGTTGCATATTTAAAAAAAAAAATGTACCAGCATTGGGCATCGCTCTGCAGGGCAAGAAAAACACCAGAACATCTTACACTCTCAACATCAAAATGCAACAAATGAAAGGCATGAAATTCTGTGTGAAAGGAGAGCCAATGCTGACAGACCACACCATCAGGTGAGGCTGCAGCCAAGCTATCACTGGTAAATACAGCCCTACTCTTCCTTCTGATTCAACTCCGTCTACCAACAATCTTGTTTTTCTTTATTTTAACACTCTTCCTCTCCTCAACACACACCTCTTATACGCAAACAATCTGCCTCTTTTCTCACATTCATTCCCTCCTACACATATCCCTCCTGTTTTATATAAATCTCACACTTCCTCTCCTCTCCTCTCTCAGTTTCTCTCTCCCCTGCTTGCTACTGTGTTTTTTGCCACGGCTCTTACGTTTTCCCCTGTAGGGCCTGTGTGTCTGTTGTAATGAATTGTACTTAATTGCCAACTGGGACCCGCAGCCTTAAATATAATTCTCAGGACACTTAACCTGGGTCACTATGAATGATAAACACACCTTAATAAATGGGCTTGGGCTCGGAGCAAAGAATAAAACCATTTCTCTCCTCCTGCCCGACCACAGCACAGGTAGGCAAACACAGAGAATATACTGTAAATGATCAGGGCAATACTGAATCACAGCCTCTTACATTCTTGGAGGGCAGACACAAGACTTAAAGTGGCAGGAGGCAATATATATTTTTGGCATCATTGGGCAAAAATCCCATAATAACCTTTCAGCATAATGTAATTCAAGTGTTCTAAAAGGAAACTAGACTTCTGCTCCTCCTCATGGCTCTGTTTTCAGGCTCTAGAACATCTAGCCGTGATGGGAGACTTTGACCAATCACAGGTCATTTCATTGAGAGAGCGTTCCTATTGGCTGTGCTCCGGTCATGTGACCAGAACTTAGTGTTCCTTCACCAGATTCCACAATGGCGGCGGCGTCACAAACTTTCTAATTTTACAGCTAAGCCGTGCACTACAAGATGATTCTGAAAACATCTGAGGAGAGAAATAGACATTAACGTAACAGAATATTGATTCATATTTGATCAGCGCTGACTAGTTTGACCGTTTGGTCGGAGTTGGCGAGTGATTGACAGCTGGCTCTCAGATCAGCTCTGACTGCTTTTTTTCCTCTGGTCTGTGAAATCTTTCAGATGCCGTTAGGAGCACCGGGGGACACCGGAAGACACCCGAGGACACAGAGGCTCATGATTTTGTTCAGGTTACCTGTCTCATGTTCTACTGTCAGGATATAGCGACCGTTTTATAAAAATCACTTTTTTTAATCACATTTGCTCCAATCTGGCCTACTGATGCTTTCATGTTTAAAGCTTTATTATAAAGCTCTCTCCCAAACAAAGACTGGCCACATTAGACACAGTAGGGCTGTCAAGCTTTGCATATGCATTTTTCACAGCAGACATTTTAACTTGTCATAGTAGGAAAAACACAGGTGTTAGTAATAACATTAGAGATGGCTCTGTTCTATTCAAGTGTCCCAAACCCCAAAATATGTAAGAACTGGAATAAACCACTGCGTAAGTAATATATAAAGTGGGTTTTTCTGTAAGCTGCTAATGTTAGCATGCCTGGCTAGCTATCTTACTATCTACAGTAGTAACTTAGCATTACTTTCAAGGTGAATAGTTAGCATACCCAGTAGCATATCCATCTACTACTTCAGTACCATACACAGCGCCAAGGATTTATCAATCCACAGTTAGGTTGCTGGTATTTCAGGGCCATGGTCAGGGCCATAGCTGCTAACTTCACTTAACAAGGGGCATAGTCACGAGTTATCTCCCCTCATCCTCCCCCTGAGCACATCATTAGATACCTACATTATTATAAGGGGTTACACGTTCAGTACCAAAACATCTGTACAACTGTATGGGAGCCGGTCTAGAACCAGTCCTGCATGCTAACTTACTCTATCAGAGTTCAGGGTTGACAGCTTTGTCCTGCTCTGTATTGGATTCGGGGTAATTTACCTGTAGCCTACTGAGAAACATTTGCGATACAGATCGGTTCACCTTCATCCACAAAAGCTTTTCATATGTAAAAGTGAACAATATAGTTTGACAATGCTAACAAAGAAACATACATGTTTTAATGTGATGCTCTTCTAGGCTTGGGTGGTATCTGTTTTTTCATACCTTCCTGACATTTCACCGGGTACACAGTATATGACGGGGAGGGGGTTGGGGGGGTCGCTGACTGAGCAAAACTCGGAGAAGCAGCTTGTCACAAAAATGTAAATAGCTGGTTCACCTTTAAAGCCGGCCCGCACACAGCAGGTACCGACGTTACCGCCACGTCGCTGGGCTGAACGGAGAGGATATGCAGATGAAGGCAGACTGGCAGCTGAATAGAATCATGAGGTAAACTGCTTCTGTAGTTAGAAGAAGACTAAACTAGGGATGTTAATAATGAACCGTTTAACCGTTAACCCACATTAAGCATTTTAACCGATTAACGCTATCGGTTAAAACGGTTAAAAGAAATGTTAATAATTAACTCAAAAGCTGAGCGGCTCAGAGGAGCGGCTCGTCTCTTTAAGGAGAAAAGCTGGTCCACCTTAACAGCCCACCTTAAGAGGCGGAGCCGGAGTTGCAGGATACAGGAAGTCGTCTCCGGTCTCCGTCTCTCTTGAGTGGAGTGGAGGAGTTGTAGTTTCATAGCATTTATTCACCGACAAATAAACTGTAGACACACTGCTACACCTACGATCACAGCTAGAACGCCACCAACAACCTCACGCTCACCACCAACACACACACACACGGTCTGTTGGAAACTCTCTAAAGTTACTCAGACTACGTGTGGCGGCAGCGAGCACGAAGCCTCCGGCAACGCTAGAGCTGCTAACGTAGCACAAATACACACACTGTTTGTTGGACACTCACTAAAGTTCCGCCGGGCAGACACACAGCTGACAACCTGCTAAACTAAACTAAATGTGTGGTGGAGACTTTTACTGGGAAAGTGGCTGCATGTCCGCGACACTACACGCAGCATCGTAGCTGATAAGTTAACGCTCCCGGACGCTGAACTGGAGACTCCCGTCAACCAATATCTGTTGTGCTCCTGCAGCTGGTACGAGGCACAAATCTTGTCGGTTAACGGTTAATAATTGGTTAACGAGGGTCGGTTATTGGTTAAGTACATTTTTTCAAAATGAGCATCTCTAGACTAAACCCAAAACATCCAGTTGCCATCTTTCTAAGCTCAGTTGCCTGTTACACCATAGAAAGCGACCTCTGGTGGTGTGTGCTGTGCACTACATCACATCAATACAGCATCATAGAAAGCACAGCGTCTGTGTTTATGGAGGGATTTCTAAATACCTTGATATACCGTAACACCGCCCAAGCCTATGTTCTACTATAATACAAGGGGTAACCTTGCAATACTAAACTAACTTGCAATACAAAAATAATGGTGCTCTTTTACTTCTATTTTTAGCCTTTAGCCCTTTTTAGCTTTTTTGCATCAATACACAACCATGAATTATCATGTGAGTGGCCATCAAATTCATACTCAGGGTTATCATTTTCACGAGTCAGATTGAGACATTAAAAGGTTAGCTCAAAATGGAGATTTCAACCAACACAGAGTTAACGTTAGGACTAACTCATAAACATCATTTAGCTAGCTATCATTGCCATTTCAGCTGAGAAGCTGGCTTTGGTCTACCTCTGCCTGAATTCAAAGACCCATTGTTTAAAAGGTTACCACAAATTTTGAGTGATAAATCTGTGACCATTATCATTGTAAACTGCATAAATGTTGTGCTACATTGGAAAAGCTATATGGCAACAGTAACTAAGGGGAACAGGGCTTAGCATGGCAACTATGAACATTCAGGAATTCAAATTCCCCAGCTTAAAGTTGGCTCATGTCACTAATGTTAAAAGAAACCCACTACAGTATGCATTTCCTGTTTGTATATCAAACAGAACCCCCCTCATACAGCTGTGGGGATGTCTGCTCTGTGTCTGTGGCCAGCAGATCGACTGTACTGGTTATGACACTCATGCATAATAGAAAGCGCACAGGGCCCGGAGGAACTGAGGGCCACAGAAAACAGGCAGAGGGAACAGTTAGGGTGTCTGGCCAGGACATCCTCCCACTCCGCTTCCACCTCACCACTCCCATCCACTCTCCCTCTATCTCAATCTGACACATGCTGCAAATGCAAAGCCAGATCAAAGTTAGTGTAGCCCTTATGAATAAAAGAGTACAACCCATCTGTGCGGCTGCAGAAAGAGAGAGGTTCTACAGCATGTCTGACAGAAAAAAAAAAGCAAAGCAAACTGGCGTTTCGGCCACAGTAGCGCCGCGGCTCTCAGCCCCCCGCGGGACCCAACCCACAGGCTCTGT
The DNA here is from genome assembly GCF_015220745.1 of Sebastes umbrosus. Taxonomy (NCBI): domain Eukaryota; kingdom Metazoa; phylum Chordata; class Actinopteri; order Perciformes; family Sebastidae; genus Sebastes; species Sebastes umbrosus. The sequence continues at coordinate 22,837,564 of NC_051291.1, forward strand.
CATCGCTCTTGGCAACCAGCGGCAGAATCAATTGCTTGTGAAAATACATGAAAAGACCATTCTGATTTAATGAAGTGATAATGATGATGGCATTTTTAACAAAGACGGGAAGAGAGAGAAATTCAGTGCATGAGCTATACAGATGGAGTGAAGTTGTAAGGTTCACGTAGAGGCTGGATCAGTAACAAGGTATCTCACCTTACTCTGCATGCCAGACTCTTCTGTCAAGTTTTCTGCTGTGTGAGCTTTTGGAAATGGCCACATTCCACAGAGGGTAGTGCAAAGCTAAGTATGCATCCATATAAGTGGATGTCCAAATATTAAATGCACTGTTGTTGCTTTCTGCACATCAGGCTTGGCTTTTTTCTTGCTCTCCCTGTACTCTTTTCAACCAAGGCCTTTGCCTTGTTGTAGGAACATGAGTGGGCTTCATGGACAAACACCCCAAATCGTACATCTTCCACCACAGAGAAAGACAGGATGCCTTGTTCGGTTCTTGTTTCCTAAGCACTGTATCGAAAGCACAGAAGAGAATGGTTTATGATGGTACAAAAACGCAAATCACGCTGCGGGCAAATTTCCTAAAAAGCTATTCAACATAGCTTGACTAGCCTCTGCCTGATTCAGCCTTGGCAGGGAATTCTCACGTTTGGCACAAACATGCCTCAGCCTCAAAGATGTATTCTTATTGTGCGCCAACTGCTGAGGACACAGCGAGCACTGGACCTTGGAAAGTGAAGGTAGAACTAGTGAGAATATTAAAAGCATTGGTGTCTCCAAATCCTATAAAAAGATCAAACCATCAATAAATTGATACTAGTATTGACTGTGCAGCCACAATCAATAGTCCTCTGTGCCATAGAGCTCCATTGTTGTTCAAAAACTATTAAAAAGCCACCAATGAGCCACACATGTTGCACCAGGACATCCTCCATGAACATGAGCACTGTGGTTTATTTTAAGTCAACACCACGTACACCGTCCTGCTGCTGTACTTTCTAGAGCACCAAATATGTATTAATCCACAACTGAAAATAGTCCCCAACAAATGCACCGTTTACTCCTGCTTGAGTAACGTTTGATAAAAACTACAGTACCCCGCTGTTTTAGGAAATGACTTAGCCTTTAAATATGAAACTATATATTTGTGACCTATTTTTAAAGATACGTGTCGTCACCCATTGGTTTGTGGACGACAGTTTTGAAGCCTCAAGTTCGGTATTTTGGCTTTCGCCATCTCATTACTGAAACTAGCGATTGCGAACATATGGTGCCTTCAAATGAAACACGTGAGCTTGTGTTTACAACATGGGAAGTTGTGTACACAATATGTTTGGTGTTCAACGGGTTAAGTCGTCAGACCACCGCCGCTAAGCAACGGCAATATTAACTGTTGGCGTCTAAAAGCCAAAGAGGCTAACAATTTAGCAAGCTAGCAAGTAACATAATGCAGGAAATGCAAAGACATAATGACAGAGGAGAAAGATGAGGCTCTTGGGAATATCAACCCTTTCCTCAGACCTATATACGAAGAAAAACAATATACGACTAAAATGACAAAATATTAAGTTATTTTGCACCAAAAAATGTTTTATATATCAATTATTTAGAGATATCATAAAATGACTTAATAATAATATAAAATGCTGCCACACCAGAGAGCAAACTCTTATCTTCATTGGCTCTATTTATTCAAATATGTCACTGATGCTTTTCAACTAATCCCATACTACAACCCACAAAGAGTATACAGGTATGTGACCGTGAACTTATTGTGGTAACAATTTCATTTTACTCCCTGACATAAAGGATCAGTAAAATGCTTCACAAGTTACTGTACATGATCACACATCGAAAGCAAGCAGACGCAGTAGTTTAGACATCACTCAGAGCTCTGCTATCCCACTTAACATCACTATGTAACATCTTATAGGGCCAACTTTAGCCATGAGGTAGGATTCATGGTGAGCCTTATAAGTTGATTTTTGTGTATTATTAGCGGTCTCCAACATGACAGTCGTATTCCAATACATAAAAATCATGGTTTGTTTTATAGATCAGTTTCAGCCAGATGTAGCACAATCTTTTACACTGATCTAGCTATCTATTATCTGTAAACAAACATTTTATAACCTCAAAGCACAAACTCTTGTGACGTTTTGTCAAATTCTTGTCCTTTCATCTTCAAGGTGTGTGCATTTTATCCTCCGATATGACAAGATTCTTAGTACTCCGCAAACTTCATGATCGTTTTTAATTTAGTCTCTAAAAGTAACATACTTACATCTGTACAAACAAAATCATTTGCTCTTGTTTCAATGTCCTACCAAATGGTGCTTCCCCAGATAAACACCATTACCACAGCTTTATTCTCTTAGTGTTACCCCGAGGAAACAAGCCGAGGCAAGGAAATACTCTCTGATGTGATGTTCCCAGCACAGATGCGTTTACAGTGTGTTATTAATCACAGAAAGATCATTTGCTCCTCCGAGCCGCCCAGGAGCTTAATTTCATTTGTTCCCATCGATTTAACGGCCATTTCAGAAATGGGGGGGCAGTGTGGGGAGAGTAGGCTCAATACAAGCTATTGATCAGAAACTAAATGACCTTGTGTACACACTGACCGCGGAAACCGACCAAGAGATGCAGAAGGAATTGCATCATTCAAAAGGTCTCGGCGGGTTTAATGTGGCGATGTTGAGATGAAGCAGGTTATACGTGGTCCAAAGGTCTGTCGCTTAACACACTTTGTAAGCACAGATGGGCCAATGCTAGTTAATGCAACAACAAACACACAAATTAGCGACACACTACATATACACCTGCCCACACAACCCTCTTCTCCTCCTGAGCGTAATTATTTCTGTTCATATTCACGCTCCGCGCCACTCCGCCCCCCAGGATCACCGTTGTGACGGCCAATTCCACCCCGGCGAGTTATTTTCCATGCTTCCACTCCTACTTGGCAAAGGGAGTCAATTATGAACACCTTGCGACCTTTGGCCCCTCCCGCACATGAACTACTATACCCAGGTACGCCGCCACATCACAGCTAACTAGAGCCTGGGGGGCCCGCGCTCTCTTGGTGCGCAAACAAACATTGTTTACAAGAATTACATGCTATAGGAGATGATTAACTACCCAGCTGAACCCAGGCTCCGCTTTGGCAGCAGTCCCACAACACAATTTATGAGCTTTTGTGCATTTGTGTATGTGTGTGTGTGGATGGGGGAGGAGGCGTGGGGGTTAATAGAATAATGAGACTGCAATGCTGTGAAGCCACCAAGCAGGAATTAGTGGCACTAAATGAACTGCTCTTTTGTTTGAGGCCGTTTGATTACTTGGGTGGCAGCAGAGGGTGTGATTTCATTCACATTTCTAATCCTAATCTTGTTATAGTATACCCCCACCCCCACCCCCACCACACACACATATCCACCCTCTCACACTCACAGGTAAGTGTGTGTCTGTGTGCACGTTAAGTAGGTGAATGATGGATATATCTCGTTGCCTGGCTTACCTTATCAGCAGAAGGGCCAGTATGGGTTTCATCAGGAGGTTGATGAAGCTGGAGATACAGGTAAGCCAGGCAGCTTTTGAGGAAGGGAACACACACACAAAACAAGATTGGCTTGTCTTCACAGCAAAATAAATGGTGTTGTTGAAGCCGAGATAGTCAAAGAAGAAAAGGGGAGACTGCTTTTAAGGCGCAACCCACTTGATAAGGGCTCCACTGTGATTAAAAAAGGTAAAAGGGAAAGAGAAACAGAGGCTTAATGCACTTCTCACTGATGGAAAACTGTCAAGAACTTTCTGAGGTTGAATGCTTAGTAATTGAAAACATGTTGACTTGGTCTACAAGAAAACACTTGCTTTAGATATATATTTAGTTCTGCATTTATTAGTTGATTTATCGTTTTTCATGATTTGAAGAATTACAATACGTCATTTATCGTCAATGGTTCCAGCTTTTCAAATTTACTAATATTTCAAGATTCAAGATTCAAGACTCCACATAAAAACAAAATTGTGTTTTTTACATCCACCACTCAGAAATTCAGTGCAAAACAATTGGTGAAAAATATAAAGTAATTAACTAACTAGGTGAAAAGCACTAATAAATAAGCTAAAAGTACGCTAAAAATAGAATAGAATAAATAGTTCATTTTAAAATTAAAAATATTATTAAAGGAATGGTCTCTTTAGTCTCTTTAGTGCAGTTTAGTGCATATTCTCTGTTACATAGACAGACTGTATATAAGAAGTGGACGTAGTCCCCGTGACATCACCCAATGGTTTTTGGACTGCGGTTTTGAAACCTAGAGTTTGGCATTTTGGCCGTCGCGACACAGGATGGAGCTAAGTACAACCTAACGCTGAATGAGACATTTTTAGGCAACCAAAATGTTAGAATTAACTTTTATGAAGTGAAAACACACTGTGGAAGGGTTCAAGTTCTACGTCGAAAACAAGGAGCAACCTGTCAATATCAAAGTAGCCCCGCCCTAAAGCATCCCCTGCTTTATGGTCTATCTGATTCTAAATGGGACCATCATTTACTAAATGAACATCATGCTGTATTGAAGAAGACTTGAACTAGTGATTGAGACCATAAACTCATGTTTACAATGTTTACTGGGGTAATAAATCAAGAGAGAACCCCTGCTGGCTATTAGACAGAATGCAAGTTTAAGGCACTTCCGTATTGGCTTCACTTGTCAGACCCGGAGGTTACAGGCTTACATAAATCAAATAACTTTGGGTTTGGAACTGTTAGACAAAATATACAATCTGAGGATATCACTTTGGGCCTGGCAACTTGTGATGGCCATTTTTGACATTGATGATGAAAATAATTAGTTTTAGCCCAACATACATTATCAAAACACTGATAAGTTTGAGTTTATATTGTGTAGACAAATACTGCATCTCATAAAGTATGTTTAAATATACAAACTGTGTGAGCAAATGCTATACAGCTCATGTTGTGACAGAAACACAAAGGTAGTAAGTAGGGATGGGCGATAAAACCATCTAGAACATTTTCAGAATACATTTTTCCAAGACAAAGATGATACATGTCTGAGATTTATTTTTGATAAAGTTATCTTTGAATCCGTGGTCCTGTAGCTACAAAAACACAGACGAACAGCCAATACGCAGTAGGCTCTGTTGTTACTCACTCCGTCGCTACTGTTGCGACTGTAAAACGGTAGATACAGTAAATGGCTTTGAGGGTCACAACCCCCTGCAAAATGACTCCTTTCACTATCACAATCTGATCGTTTCAGTCAACATTTGGAAAGTCTAGAAGAGCCACACGATTTCATTATTTTTCATTCATTCACCATTCAAGTTAGCATAGGACTAAACTGGAAGGTAGCCGGCTCGGCTGGTGGAAGTCTCTGGTGCCAAAAGTAGCGTGCAGCAGTGAAGATGGCCAACAACAAATGTTGTTTATTCTGTACATACTGTATGTAACCAACCATCAACGACCCGTTCGGACAATAAAGAATTGTATACTATATACTATAATTAACCTTCTAGTTTCTTTAGGGTTCTGTCCTTAGGATAATACTCTTAATCTCTAAATTGAGCATTATTATAATTATTAAATATATATCCTGATAATTATCGATCAATATAAAAAAACATATCGTGATTGATAACATTTTTGGCCATATCGTCCAGCCCTAAAAGGTAGTCTGGGATATTTCACGTACACAGTCCCGTCTGAGGCCATAGCCGTTTATAACGTTTAACGTCAGTTTGTCCACTCCTCAAAAAGCACATTTGATGTGCCATGTTGAAGGAGGAAAACCAAAGATGCTCTTTTGTTGCATCGGCTCAATAACTTTATAGTCTACGATGGAGTTTATTGTCATAATAATCCCCTCTGCTGCTTCTCTTACGCCTTTTTCACCAGTTTAGTCTGCATGCCTCCTGTGTTGTACAGGCTCAGTGAGTGTGAGCCCTTATCCCCATCTGTATGATTCACTGCATCCAGACTACTTAAGGAGGCAGTATACTCCATTAGAACTGCTTGTCATATGGGCGAATAGCTTCAGAAACCCCCTCCCCCCACAGATCCCCACGTCAAAACTGTCTCTGACAACTCTGAAAGGCAAAGGTGAGACAGGAGCCGGGGTTTGAACTTCTCTCTCAAGACTGTGTTGGTGTGTGTGTGTGTGCGCCGTTATCCCCATATTTACAATATTACATCTTTGCCCTCTCTATGACGGAAGTCTTTTTACTCCACCTTCCAGTATGGAAGACTCGTGTCTTCAGACTTGTAAATGGTAAATGGACTTGCACTTATATAGCACTTTTCTAGTCTTCCGACCACTCAAAGCTCTTTACACTACATGTCAGCATTCACCCATTCACACACACATTCACACACTGATGGCAGAGGCTGCTAGTGCCAACCTGCCCATCAGGATCTGATCTAAATACTCATTCACACACCACAGGAGCAATTTGGGGTTAAGTGTCTGGCTCAAGGACACTTCGACATGTGACCGGAGGAGCCGGGGATCGAACCACCGACCTTCCAATTGGTGGACAACCTGCTCTACACCCTGCACTTGTGTCTTCAGACGTGCTCAGACAAGACGTCATACGAACCACTTTATTTCTAGCATAACGCATAAACAATATGGTTGCATATGCAAGTGTGTGCGAGTTAAAATGTCACACGGTCACATTCATGCGAGGGCATGATGATTATTATCATTGATGGACCGGCCAGAGCAGAGACATCAGCCACTGTCTATTCCATCCCCGCCAACTTGACGAGTGAGCGTTGAGTAGTTACAAGCGCGTAGGGAGGGTCAAGCATGTGCTGGTCACAGCCCCGTGCCCATGGGACCATATTTGTGCATGCAGGGTAGAAATGCTAATATTCTGTGCGCTCGCATCATGTGCATGCTCCTGGTTTTTATGTGCACAGGTTTTGAGACTAATTAAACGGCAAACACGTGTACGTAGTGGTGCACAACGTGTTTTAGCAGTGTAGAACTTTAGGAAACAATCCATTTAGCTGTTATTGTGTTCCAAAAATGAAGCGGTCTATAGCTGATTATCTAGAAAAAGCAAAATGAGGAGAGGCAGGAAGAGACTAATGGGGAGGGAGAGACGACAAGAGGCTTCGACGCCACTCATGATGAAAGTGCAGGCAGGGAAAGACCGACTGAGTCAGTGTCAACAATGAATACCACGCTGTAAAAAAAAAGGTACGCCAAATCATGTGCTGATGTGACCAACTGAGAAAGTTGGGAAAAGTTATTCTGGAGCCCTGCTGCTCTTTGCTTTTATAGACACCAAAAAGGTGCCATGTGGGAACATGTAGAGTTGTCATGACCCAGAGTTGAAGCGAAGGTGTCGACAGCAGAAAGGAAAGGTGTCGGCACTGCTCCGCGGGGTTCCCCGGGCCTCTCTGAAGCATGGCCTAAAACACTGCCTTTGATGCAGACAAATGGTGGCTTATCAAAGAGACGGTCCATAATCTAGGAAACCAGACAGGTGTTGACCTCCTGCTCTATTTTTGTGCCAACCACTCCGGAGCTGCCATTCGAAGGAATGAAGAAAGAGCACTGGAAGAGAGAAAGAACAACAAGAAGACAGAACAAGAGAATAAAAGGGTTAGACACAAGAGAGGTGTCAAAGAGCAAAGACAAGAATGAGAAAGAAACATTAAGACTGGGAGAATCAAGAGAAATAAATTAGGCATAAAAAAGGGAGCGAGTGAGCGAGTGAGCGAGTGAGTGAGATAGTAAGACAAAGACTGTGGTACTTCAGCTGACACTACGTCTCCTCATCTTGTCACAGGGATAGAGAGGCCTGGCTGGGGGAATTGGGAGGAGTGGAAAACGCTGGATCCCAGGCCCACAGTGCCCATCACTGTCACTCATGTCTGGCAGTACAACAGATTCTGGTGACATGTGGAGATCCCCTGAGTCTGAAATGGGACAAGAGACCCTCTCTTTTCTTCCCCCCTCCCCTCCCACACTGCTTCCAGTCCCCTCGTCTGTTCTCCTAAGTCCTTCCGTTTCATCATCATCATCCCAACTCCTTTCCACCTCATTCAACACTTGCGAAAATGAACAAATTGTGCACTGTTGACCGATTGCAAACAATCTTGACCTTTGAGGAAAGGGGCCAAAATGGAGTAATCCACAATATAGGTTACAAATTTCAAACTGAGGATAGTGCAAGTAGTCACTACATCACCAGGTTTCCAGCACCACCTATTCAGCGAAGACCCTGGAATGAATTTCGCTGTCACTTTCTGGTATGACCGAGCACCATACGTTATTTTTTCCTTTGCAAATTTGGCATACCCATTGACCCCCTTGCCCTTGTGCTTTCCTGTCTGCCAGCCTGATTGCTCTCCTACCTGTATTCTATAGCTTCATGTCTGTGTGCCATGTCGGTGCTCGCGGCTTGATCTGTCAAACGGCAGGCATGTCGAGCGCGGTCTCACTGGCTTCTCTTGCTGCGTTTCTTGTCGCGTGCATGTACGTGTCAACAAATGTGCTTGTAAGCATGCGGTAGCACTCCTACGTCAATGTGCACCTCGGTTTGAGCGGCTGTGATGTTCATTTGGGTCGACCAGTGGCTCCAGCCTTATTAGAGAACCACTAGATTGAAGGACCCAGACCCGACCCCCGAGAGCGGGAAAAGAGGGGGGGAAAGGCTAGTGGAGGAGAGCAGCCGGAGTGAGACCAGAGCGAACAGCCACATTATCACATTTCCTGCCGCTATTTTCCAATTAGCTCGCTATCGATCAGCTTGCAAACCTCTTGACGCGCTCTGCCTTTCAGGACTGGGCTCGAAGCCACTTTCTGTACCGAGTTCTGTCGAGACTTCACTACACAGCGGAGGTGGACAAGCACGCCTGCCTGGGAAAGCATCCAGGTATGCTGGAAAGACATGGAGTTGAATCTGGCTCTGATGTGCGTTTCATCCATTACTACCCGTCTTTGCGGCGAAACGCGGGCAAACAACTGTCATATATGCATTAGAGGGAAATATATTTATATGGGGAAAAAAAATTAATCTTAAAAGTATGTTGCTTGGAAATGGATGACAAGAGCTCATAGGTTCTATATGAAGGCACTGGTCATCCCTGGCATTCACTGAATAAACCCACTTTTTTGACAACATAAGAAAATCAGATGCAACACATTTGCTTTCCAAGGACCCATTTCCACTCGTGTCTCTGGAAAAAAAACACTGTACAATACTAATGTTCTCACGGTCAAACACAATTCCTCCATCAGCTCCCAGCCTGTTTGTGTGTGAATGTGTGTCTGCACCCATGAGTGACAGGGCAAGAAAGAGAGGGAAGGTTAAAGCCCCAGTGATAAAAAAGTGGGATTGTGCTGATGACCCCATCACACTACGGAGGACAGGGAGGAGAGGGAATGGACTGTGGCTCTTATCTCGCTCTGTGCTCTGTAAATGTCTTTCATTTGCCATATTTCTCTCTATCTACATGGTCCAACAGATTGTACAGTACACAGTACCTTAATGCAGATACTAGTGAAATTCTAAGATTTGTGTCAAGACGGATATACATGAAAAACTCTCTTAACGGCTGAATTTGCATTTTAAAGTGATAAAATAAGACAACAGCAAACACTCAGGTGCCTCCATTGTTTTCCAATATATCGAATCGATATTGTCTGCGCTATTACTGTGATGGACAGACAAACAAAGGCATGAATGGAGTCCAATCGATGGTTCCCCCCGACACACACTCATACACACAATTTCATTATGGAGAGGGCATTTATCAGAGCACATTAGGGGATTTTCACCTGGGTCAGGGAAAGCAGGATTTGAAGAGCCAGTGCTTAAATAAATAAATGAATCAGATACTATCTTTCCGTTTCATGTATTGTACCTTCTTTTGCAGCGGTGTCACCTAGAGCAGCATAAAGCTCATGAGCATGGGAAACAAAAGCGCCTGTCAGTGAGGATCTGGTTGTGTGTCCTGAACGGGCTGCACCCTCTTATCTGAGCTCAGCAAAAGTTCCCATCGATTGGTCCGCTGATTGTGCGTCTGTCAGCCTACCTGTCCGGCCCTCCCTCCCCCCGTTCTCCTCCCTCCATCCATCCTCCCTCCCCCTCTGCCCAAGGCCTCATTGATCAGCCGTGCCCTCGCTCCTGCCCGCTGATCAGTCAGCCTGATGTCTTTTGTGTCTGGGTGAAGTGAATAAACTATTGGGTCGATCGAACGGGAAGCGTGGGGCCAGGAGAGCCGCTGCTTGGCTCTTGCAAGCGAGACTGAGAAGGACAGAGGGATGGGTGAGGGAAAGAGGCAAGTATGGAGGTGCGAGGGAGGAGAGGGGAGATGAAACGGGGGGTTAGGGGGGCAAAGAGAAGAGGATGACTGCGGCCAACTGGTTCAGTGCTCAGCAAGATCAGAGAAACGGCACACAAAAGGATGGAAATGGTAGAATAAGAGATGAAGGGATGGATGGTGGCGCCTCCCACCGGGGCCGAGTTCACAAAGCTCAGCAGGTCTCTCCCACCAAGGAGAGAGCAGAACATCCATCTCCAATCCACACTGATGACAAGCTCCTCAGATAAACACTAGAAGCGGCATCCAATCCGTCTTGAGACTGTCAGAGGCCCCGCGCCTCTTCGCCACTGTGGACATAGGGAATAATTGCATCCATGAGGCTGCATAAATTATCCGGCAGTTGTGGCAAATACATAGGCAAGTGGATGAGGCCTGAGCACGAGGATCAGCGCCTCTTAAATTTCTGAGCAGAGCCTCCGGGTCTCAGATTGATGGGAAGAGGCCGGGATAAACCATCATTTCCATTTCATCCCTGTCAATAAGCATTTGATAACAAGGGTAAAATGGGAGGAGGTATTTTGTTATTATAGTAAGTGGGGCTTTTATGATCATATTTTGTAGCAAGGTGACAGAAAATTGCACTGATGGATGATGCGATTGTGGAATAATATGGACAATTGGTGGAGGAAAATATTGGAGGTTATCAAAATGGATGCTAACCCAAAGAATCACTGCAGGAATGCATTTATCCAGACAACTCCACGAGCATATGATGGCAAAAAGAAGTAATGCAACAATTGCTTTTGTTTTGATATTCCCCAAAGGAAAAGAATAAGTATTCTGGTTCACAGTCCAAGTTTTAAGCCGACTCATTACCATGGCCTGCTATGACAGCGGATGCATTTCTAATCATGCTTATAAAAACTGAAGCCATAAACAAACATTTACCCCTGGAAGCCCCTGGTTTGCTTGTGGATTGGTGCATTTTCTTTCTGTCCTCCATGTTTTCAGTCAATCGGTCCTTAGATAAAAAGAGCTTAGAAAGATTATCCCCCTGGCTTGCATGCCATTATCATTAATCAGTGTGTTATTGACTGCTCTGTCCTTTCCTGTTTCAAGTTCAGGCCTCCCTTAATCCACAGATTTTGCCCAGAAGACACACACTCGACTCCGGGAGGCTCAGTGCAGCTTGAACCATGCCCACCCTTGCAGGCACCAATCGATTTGCAGCGAGCCCTCTCCCGCCTACCAATCAAAATGCCCAAACAATGTGACTGGTGATGTAAATTCCCCCTTATAGTACCTAGAGATTCATTTCAGAAATGTGTTTCAAAGGCCAAAGGACTTTAAGCTCACCATCTGTCATTTTTTAAAGGTAATTTCAAATATGATGTGAAAAAACAAACGTGGATCAGGATTGTTCGTACAGATTCATTAAGCTCTTAATCTATACATTACACATGATTAGGGATTATTATTTAGGAATTTATCTTTGTTTATTTCAAACATTAAAATCAGGTAAATCTTTTTTTTAAATCAATAATGCAAAAGAACACACTTTAAAAATAGTTTGGAGCACAAACACTTTTCTTACTTACTCTGGTGGATAATTAGCAGCTCATTTGCATTCCCTCCTCATTTTACTCTTTACTTTGTATTAGCATAAGACTTTCTGAGCTGCGTTCATTGCAAGAGGCCACTGTAAACCAGTGGTTCCACACCAGGGGTACGTGTACCCCATGGGGTACTTCTGCAGTTGATAAGGGGTACGTGGAAAGATTGTGGAGTAGCTCAGCTAATTTGGCATAAAACTCTGGATTTTATTAAAAAGGTGTCCATATATTTGTGTTTAGGGACATACAAACATACAAATAGGATTACAAATGACCAACCTGACTCAGTGGTAACACCAAAATCAAGTGACTGAGTGTTCGTTAAAACTAGTTAGCGAACAGAGAAGTTGAAATAGCAAACTTATTGGATGATTGGTTGAAATTGTACGCAAAAAGGTTAATGGATAAATGCTTGAAATTGTTAGCTAAAAGTTAATGGATAAATGCTTGAAATTGTTAGCTAAAAGTTAATGGATAAATGGTTGAAATTGTTAGCTAAAAGTTAATGGATAAATGGTTGAAATTGTTAACTAGAAGATAACAATAAATGGTTGAAATTGTTAGCTAAAAAGTAATGGATAAAATGTTGAAACTGTTAACTAAAAATTAATGGATAAATGGCTGAAAATGTTAGCAAAAGTTAATGGATAAATGGTGGAAATTGTTATCTAAAAGCTAATAGATAAATGGTTGAAATAGTTAGCTAAAAGTTAGTGGATAAATGGTTAAACATTTTATCAAAAGTTAAATGATAAATAGTTGAAATAGTTAGCTAAAACTAATGGATAAATGGTTGAAATTGTAAGCAAAATTATGTGGATAAATGGCTGAAATTGTTAGCTAAAAGTTAATGGATAAATGGTTGAAATTATTAGCAAAAGTAAATGGATAAATGGCTGAAATTGTTAGCTAAAAGTTAATGGATAAATGGTTAAAAATGTTATCAAAAGTTAAATGATAAATGGTTGAAATTGTTAGCTAAATTTGAATGGATAAAGCGTTGAAATTGTTAGCTGAAGGTAATGGATAAATGATTGAAACTTTCAGCTTCTGCCACTCCAAGTGGTACGTGTGTGAGGGGACGTCAGACAGAAAAAGTTGTGAACCCCTGCTGTAAACTACTGTGGTCAGTGTCTTCTTACAGTTGGCTATTTTTCAGTGAAAACTGGTAAGAATCTAAAACAATGATCCTTAAACATTATGATTATACACACACTATCTGAAAACTGATCAAAATACTGGTGCTCAACTGTTATCTGCAAGACATACAAAAATGTCCTTCAAGTACCAGGAGCCAATGGCAAATGTAGAAAATGACAATCATCAACACTAAACAAAGAGCTGTGGAGTGAGACGTTGAACTCGTAGCAGCTCACCCGCCGCGCGCTACTCTGCAGTTCAGCCTAAATGTGTAAAACACAGTCACAGGCATTCCCAGGCGTTTCCCAGCTGTACCATGGGAATTGATGTTGCCAAGCCTGTTTGTGCTGGAGTACAAATCATGCTGTCAGTTTCAGTGCGGCTGTCAAAGAAGCAAGACGTCAAAACAGCCGGATGGGGACGACGGGAAGCGAACTGACATAGCATGAGTCGATGGGGAGGGAAGTAGCCTTGAGCGGTGATTGGAGAAGCGCGTTTGTGTACTAAAGAGCCTAGTGTGCATGCATTCATGTGGCTTCAACTGTGCGTGCATGTGTGCCTGACTGATTGTGGTGTGTATGTATCCTTGTGAATCCTTCGGTAAATATGAGCCGAACCTGATCAATAATCTCAAGCGAAGGGAAGCTTAAGGTGTTAGCACATTAACTCTACGCTGTCACAATCTATTGTCACCCACACGTGTTCCAGCGTGTGTGCTTGCATGCTTTATGTGCACAAACATGTCTGTGTGAGCAGGCGTGTTTGTTTACAGGCAAGGCATGTTAGCTTAACTGTGTCTGTGTGCGCACGGCCGTGTGTGCGCCGCCGCTGTTTACGTTGTTTAACATGCGTTGGGTTAGGTCGCGCGCGGTCCAGACTTCAGCTCGCTTCCCCGCTGTTGACTGCAGTTATTTACCAACTTTGCCTTACTGACACATACAGCCTGGTCAAATAGATGGAGATAATCTATGCAAATGTAACGCACTGTTTTCTCAATCAAAAGCTATTTAACTGCCTGTGTATCTTCCTGCATGTGTTCATTGAGACAGCTCCCAGAGGGCTTCCAGTGGTGCTGCTTTGCTGATATGAGACTGATTAAAAACATTACATACTAGTTTGTTTAGCAGCGAGAATGCCAGACAAATTTGTGTTCTTTTAATGTAGGCTGAATGCGATATCACAAGGATGTCAGAAGCTTGTTTCTACATTTGTGATGTTGAACGCATACCTGCAAAATGAAGGTTTTCAGGAGGAGAAGAAGTTCAAGCTGCTCTAATCGATATTTTCACATCAACAATGGTTCAGATGACGGTGTAATGTGAAAAGTGACGCTTGTAGTGATGAACCCACAGAGAATTATCACCCGACTCTGCAGGTCACCTCAAATTTATGGAGCTGTATTGTTTTTTATCTCTTTATACCTTCAGGTGACTGAGCACACCTGCTCTTTTACAGCTAAGCCCTGTTAACGCTTTAGTAGAAAAATAGAAACAAAATAACGGGAGTCAATAAATAAAACAGAAAACCTGACGGTGAACGAAGAACAGGCTCAGGGAAAGAAATCCCAGGCAGGCAGAGAGCGGCTATTGAGAACAGTCTTAAAGTTACACTGTTGTGATTGTTAGGTGACATTACAGATTATTCCATGAGACCGCTGCACTAACAGCAAAGGCTCTTTTATAGAGTCTTTCAGCTGAGGTTTACTATCACAGCCCTCATCAACTGTGTCTCCAGCAGCAGCAGGCACTAAAAAGCTCTGATAAACACACTGTATACTACTACCTGCTACCTGCTACCTGCTACCTGCCCGGCACAGAACAGCAGCCAGACACAAGTTAGCAACTATCTGGTGAACTTAGCGGAGCATTTAGCTAAAGACAGATATTTCCCTCAGGGGTTAAAGGGACTGTTTGTAAGAATCAGAAATGTCTTGTTAACAGCAACACCTTTGGCCGTTAAGTCAACTACAGTCAGCGTCCTGTTGCTGGCGCTTGTGCTCGCTCTACATAGACATGAAGGAGCATCGCTCAACACAGTGAGGAGACACACGTCAGCTAAAAGCACAATATCACTCTATATTTCAGCTGCTTGGCAGTAATGTTAGCTGACCAGACGAAGGTCTCTCCATGAATCAATGCTGATCCTAGTGTTGGCTTTTCCTGCCTCAGCCTCCCGACCGCGGCCGGAGGGAACGGGGGAGACGCCGGAGTTTTGGTCGGAGACGATAACGTTTCTCTCTGCGGAGCCCCGTCACTTCACAAGACACGGGAAATCTCTGTTGGTCTGGAGGAGCTGCAGCAGTTATTTCTGCACAAACGTCCACTGAACATTCACTAGATATTCTCAGAGCTAAACTAACTCTTCTGCAGTGTGGAGTGGGCGCGCATGCACGTGAGAGTGGAGCGAAAGCACGAGATCGAACGCGGTGTGTGAGTGAAGGCAGGCAGGCAGGCAGAGGAGCAGAGTACAGCATAGACTCCGGTCCTGGAGACCAAAGCTACGGTCTCCCCCGCGTCCTCCGACCGCGGCCAACACTGTTTAACAGACGGGCTTCACTAGATACAACCAAGAGGTTTTGGTGCTTCACTGTAGTTTGTGTTGGAGACACATGGGACACCGACCCACAATGATTTATACGTGTAAGAAGTTACAAACAGTCCCTTTAATGGAGACCAAATCAGTGTGGATTTCTATCTTTTACTTTAGAGTTGCATTAGGACAGGATCCCTTCATTAGGAATGATTACAGTGACCAATAACTCTTTCGATGCACAAGTGGTATCTGACTTATCCTTATCCTTTAAAACACTAAATAATTTGCCATAAATTATAAAATTGTACTGTGTCATTAAAAAGTACATATCTACAGATGGGGACCATTTGCGCCAATAGAACAAGCATACTGTGTCCATCACTCCCACCCAGATTAGCTTTGGGCCAATAGAAATTCATGAATCAGTCACTTCACTGATTCACTGGTCTGAAGTATTTAGGTTGAAAAGTTTTAGAATACAAATAGTTCCAATGGCATCCTATTAAGCATATGCTTAATAGGTGTTACAGTTATGAGGGGGTCCTTGGAAAATGTTCTCCCCTTTAAGGGGTCCCTGGGCCCATAAAGAGAAGCCCTGCTTTAAAGCTCTCTCATGGTTGATAACTACGTGTTTTGTAAATGTTACTACAGTATTTGATTTAATCAGCTAAACTCAATGAACAGAAACGTTAAGCTGATTTTACCGGTTGCTGAATAATACAACGCTCAATGTCACTGTGGATTTCGGTGCTTTTTACTCAATACGACTTCGACCATGATCGACACTCTTTAGTGTTTTATGCCAAGGAAAAAATTGCTGTGGTAATACGGTTTAGCTTGCGTTTCTCATTTCAACCTTGTAACATTTTTAACCATCATCTACACTTACAGCATTTAGCTGTCACAGTCATCCTGAAGGATTCTCAGTGATTTAGCAGAGGTTTGGTGTCTTGCTCAGGGGCACTTCAACGACATTCATGGCTGCTGATGGATACAGTATATGCTGGTTATGAGGGCATCAAATGTGTGTTAAACTGCCGACACCCTGCTGCATATCTGTCTCTTAACGCCCGCGCCATAGTCTGAAACCCATCAACACCGTTCCTTTGTATTTGCCAAAAATCATTTGTGCCCGTCCTACTTTCTATGCACATCCCCTCTCCTTAGCACAAGGCTGAGCTCAGAGCCAAAAAGCTGCCTCTCCCAACCACCCACACCTCCCCTCCTTCCTCTGCTCTCGTCTCCCTCTCTCCTCTTCCATCTCCTCACCCCTCCCCTCCTCTCTCCCTCTCCTCCTACAAACTCCAAAGTCTCCTAATTCCTGTCATGCTAATTGGAGCTGACAGACACAGCTAATTATACGCAGATAATCTGCTGCATCTGACTAATTATAATTCCCATTAGCTGCCGATAATGCTCATTAGATTAACTTTCTCCAGGAGAAATTGGAAATAATAGGCCGGGCTCGACGCTGCATCTTTTTGGTAATCACGCAGATAGGGGTTGCGTTTGGCGGCGAGGCCCGGTGTTTGTTTGGTGTCGAGGAGGCAGGCCGGTTGCTTGTGACGGCCGCAGTGGAAATAGACACGCTGACTGATCCAAATGATATCTGATACTATTGACTACTAGCGCCCAAATTGAGAGAGACAGGGAAGCCGCTGAGAGGGGCAACTGCGACATGTGGGTCTATGTCAGGTCAGAAATGAAAACAGTTTTTTTTGTTTAAAAAAAGGTCTTCAAGGCACTTGCAAAGACAGCTTTGGAAGTGTTGCTCCAGGTCTGCCCCATTGGTAGAAGAAGACCTTTCTTGGTGATGAATTAAGCAGCTTTGAGTAAAAGAACACACTGTTCTGGTAATGGCGTTGCTCATGGCAATCATACACATACCGGTACATATCTATAATGAGCCATGAATGTTCAGACGGGAACCTCTAGCTGGCTGCAGTCCATTAGCCCACTCTGCGGCACGATCACTATAAACCACCAATCACACAATCTCTCCCCTGAACAGAGCAAACTATTTATTTGTTGCCCACTCAGTCCACCGCTGTGCGTTTTGCTCTCGCTTTTCCTGCATGATACAACAATTCTGCTGCTTTAGCTCAACCAACACCGCCAATTACCACTGCCTCAGATGTGCTTTTATGTGCTGCGGAGAGGGATATTATTTATCCTCCGGTAGGTGTGCACCGGCGACTGCAGGGAGAACATAAAAGCAGGTCTATTCACTGCCGTCATTTTAAAGTTGTGCCGCCATGTCATCTTATTTGGTAATTTCTTTAAACTGAATAAGCTGTCTGACTGCAGCTGAAGTGCACTGACTACATACAAACTGATGCTGGGGATGATTCTTTTGTCATGCATATGTTGTCAAACTATTCATTTGTTTAAGATAAAAGCTCTAACTTTGAACCGGTTTTGTACAGAAACTAAAAAGACTAAAAAGATCAAATACAGCGGTAACTATTAAAATGAAAAAAGAAAGTGTATCTCCGCCAGGAGATAATGAAATCGGCCATGTGTGTGCGCGAGTCTGTGTGTGCATCTCTGTGTCTGTCCACAGCTAATCTCCATAACGCTGCACCAAACTGCAAATATTTTGGGTGTTCATTTATGGCTGCATGTTCAAGAACCTCTCGCGGTTGCAGTGACTCACTTTCTCAAATAAACATTTATTGCCTTTTTAATACTGCAATTGATTGACTGCTGATTCCTCACTCACTACTCTTAACCGGTCCTTGGCCGGTAGGGGCCACAAGTTATCACACAGTTGAGTGCATCGCCGCCACTAACGGCTAACTAACTTTCTAGTACACACACAGCTGTGTGCATCGCTGCCGCTCAGCCGCCACTCAGCTGCTGCTCAGCGGCCAGAGACACCATTATTCTACGTGTTTTTATTGTGCACTAACCTCACGTTTACACGCGTATAGAGAGGCAAGTCCCGCCCCTTCCTGTGGACCACCTTGGGACCATATTTTTCGGAATAAATATGAACGGCAGTCAACGGCGAGAGACAAATATTTGTTGATCCCGTTTAAATTGTGCCATGAATCACACATATGATGTTTGTAAATTTAAAACTGAATTTTGCAAATCAAGAAAGTCTCAGTTTGTTGTAAACTGTGAAAATACGTAATTAGAAAGACGACACACCCAAAAGTCACGTAAGTGACGTCTCTCTCTCTGAAGCTACGATACCGGTGTGTTTCCTACTGGCATGTACTCACAACAGCAACGGGTCTCGATCCTTCTTTCGCTTCCCGGCTGATAGAAAGACCAGGAGTCGCTGGATAAAACATATCGGGTAAGATAAAGTTACATTTGTGCGTGGTCATAGCTAAGTTAGCTAGCTAGCTAGTGGCGGTGACGTATATTTTGCGAGACGAGAGATGTAGTTCACTGAGCGGTTTCACACTAAACTAAATAAAACAACAACAAACAGACCTTCTGGACTTGCAAAATGATCTTTTAAATTGACAAACATCCTATGTGTGATTCATGGCGCAATTCAAACGGGATCAAAAAAATATCTGTCTCTCCAAAATAAGGTCCCATGGGGTCCAACGGAAGGGGCGGGACTTTGCCTCTTTATTGTTGGAAAAATAGACTTAAAGCCTAAATAAACCTTTCAAGTCTTGGTTGCGTCCGTGAGAGGGAGCTGAGACGTGTACCTGCACGGAGCCGGTGCACACGCATTGACTAAAATGACAGTGTATCTGTTGTGTGAGACGTGCAAGTGAAAAACACGTCCGATGCAGTCCAAACAGTCTCGACGGGGGATTAGCCAATTGTGGGATGTATTCATTCAATCAAACATTACAGCAGTGTTCGTTGCAGACACACCCGGCGGAGATATGCACTCTACTGAGTGCACCTTTCTAGTTTACAATAAATTTGAACGAGAGGAAGTCATTGAGTAAGCGTCGATGCCGTTTTGAGTGCAAGAAATAGAGAAATCCTCTGTTATGGTTGCCAAAGCTTGGAGAGCAATTGGACACAGAAACCAAATGTAATTTATTGATGCAGTGTGGGACCGACGAGTACAAAGCCTGGGGAACACACAGGCCCTAAAACCCACAAATGGGATATTGATCGCTTTGAGGGGAGGGGGGAGAAAAAAAAGTTATATTTAACCATGAAGTGCCTCACTTACTCTATCGAGTGGTTAACATTTTCTCTCTTTCTGTCTGCTTCGCTTTCTCTCCCACAGCCACTTACACACACACTACATTCAACAGCTCTGTGACATTCAACAGTGTATGTTCCTATGACAACCCATCAAATCGCCCATTCGGAGCAGGGCTGACAGCACCTCAGGGTGTTTAAATAGAAAGACTGTGATCCGAACTATACAAGATTCTATAGTGGATGTGCTCTGTACTATACTGTACTGTACTCTGTGATAGGACAAAAAGAGGAGCTCAGTATTCTTTGCTCCAGTTGAGTGTATTCATCTTTTTATTCAGCCCCTGGGGCCAGTCGTAATCCACTGTGTATGTGTGTGTATGTGTGTTTGTGCTGCACACGTGCCTGCTTGCCTCTGCACATGTGTACCCCCATTTACGATGTCCTGAATTTGATCATCGTAAGCAGCACGTCTCGTAAACAATAAATACCAGACAGTGAGAAAAAGAACATCAACTCCGTGCTAGACCGAACCAGCTCCAAACAAGATATGCTGGCTAATCGCGAGCAAAAGAGCTTTGCTGCAATATTCGCTGGCATGTATTTTAAAACACAAGTCAGGGATGAAACCATAGCAACAATGCTGAAGCAAAGAGTGAAACAAAAGCACAGTTATTGTCTGCATGAAAATGTTCCAAGCCCACCTAAACTCGCCTTCCTCCCTGCACACGTCCAGAAAAATACCTCTAAGTGGTGTTTTCCAAAGAGACAAAAACAGGAGGAAAATATAGGTATGATTACAGGACCACTCACTCACTGCTAACAGGAACAAAGGGAGTTTGATTTGATTCTGCATTTCATATTTCGGTTGCTTCAGGCTTTCCAATTTTCTCTGGTGCAAAACAAAAACAGATCTTGTGTGTCTGCAGCGAACTCATGAGCTCCACATGAGGTTACACTCTGAGTTAAAGACAAGAAACAAAGCAAAACTTCAAAAAGGATTCACCTTAACATGTCATTTAGTCATGACAAGTTATTTTGCTGACAGAAATGTTATATTTCTTGCTAGAATCCTTTGACTTGCTTGAATTGCTTTTCTAAAAGCTCTGAAAATAAACCCTTGTTTTTCTATTTGCCCAGCAGTCATAGAATGTATAGAAGAAGTGGACATAGTCACCGCGGCGTGTGTTTGTTTGTGGACTGCCATTTTGAAGCCTCAAGTGCAGCATTTTGTCCGTCCTTATCTTGGTTTTTGGCCGTTGCTATCTTGTTTTTTTTTTGCAATCAGAAGTGAGACGAGAGGGTGTTACAATGAGCTTTCATGAAGTGAAAAAACACTGTGAAAGGGTTAAAGTTGTAAGAGGAAAACACGGACAACTCCCAGACCGGACAATGCCGTGGTAGCGACCTGTCAATCACAAGGTAGCCACGCCCTGAAGCATCCCCTGCTTTATGGTCTATCTGACTCTAAATGGGACCATCATTTACTAAGTGAACATCATGCTGTGTTGAAGACTTGAAACTAGAGATTGAGATCATAAACTCATGTTTACAATGTTTACTGAGGTAATAAATCAAGAGAGAAGTAGGCTCATTTTCTCAGAGACTTCTATACAACCAGACTTCTTTGTGCATTAGAATGCATTAAAAAGAATGGAAGTTTAACATTGGCTTCACTTTTCAGACCTGGAGGTTGCCCACTGCCAGCACCGAACAGCAGACAGATGAAGTTAGCAACGAGCTAACATAGTGGAGCTTAGAGCAGCTACAGGGCCGGATGTTTCCCTCAGGAGTTGGTGGAGACCAAAACAGGGCTGAAAGGAGAGAAAATATTGGAATTCAATTTGTTGGGTGGCAAAAAGCAATCCTCCAAATGAATGCTAATGCTACTCTGTGTCTGCTGGATGTATAAGTATTATACTGTTTGCCAACACGTCCACCATATCAACTTTAAATAAAGTAAATGAGTAAAATTCATTTAGCCAGCAGAATTTTCAGGGTTAAGCAACAAAACAAAACTTGACGTAAAACCACAAATTGATGTTTTTGCATTTCTTTACGGAGTACGGATTTAATATTTAAGATAAATGTTAATTAGTGAACTTCAGAAGTGCAAATTTTACAGCTTTGGACAGAGTTTCCAGCCTTTATGCTAAGATAAACTAAGCTAAGCTAATCTAAGCTAATCGGCTCCCAGCTGTAGTTAACACAAGAGTGATAAAGAGTGATGAAGTGTGTCATCAATCTTCTCATCTAACTCTCGGCAAAAAAGCAAAAAGGCTTTATTTCCCAAAATGTCGAACTGATCTTTAAAAATGAGGAAAAATGGCAGTAACATTGCTTGAGTTTTATATATATAAGCACATATATGTAATTATAAATTACTATTTTCTATAGCAAAACATAACAAAACCGCAAGTTGAGTGATGAATCTCGCAATAGAAATCCTAATAAGGAAGTGCTGTTTTAGTGTATCCAGTAGTAGAGACATTTCTTTTGTCTACTTAGGGATAGGAGGTAAACTTTAGATTAATCAGTTGAAATAAGTCTAAATTCTCCTTTCTAAACACATCAGGGGCGCCATGTTTAACAGAGCAAGCAGCTCATTTTCTCATGTAAGTAGCCACTAAATTAAATGCGCCACCAATATCCAGTGTCTTAATACGAGGCCTCAGAAGTTTATTCTGTTGATTTGTCATTTAATCCTTTGTATTTTCACCGGCAGTAAGAACAAAATACACGACTGGTTGAAAAGACTGTTTAATAAAAACCTATCATTCACAAATAATAGCAGACCAAAATATCAAAGTTTTGGATGAAGAAAAACACTTGATGAGAGTTTACTGTCTGAAATGAGTATCTGGACCCAATCTGCTCACTTTTTGTGAGTCCCTCTTGATAAAGAGGGTGGCTAAGTGCCTAAAATGTAAATCAATAGGACAGACTTGTGAAAATCCTTTATAGAGTGTCGGATCACTAAAGCAACTTCAGTGTAGCTCAGTACAGATACGGAAACGTCTCGAGAGGCTGAAATACTGTACCACTCCTCTAAAAATCTATTATTTTGTGTTTTGTTTTCTTCTCCAGACTGATAAGAGCGTAGGAGGACGTGAGGTTTCAGTGTCTTAGTCAAGGGCAATTTGATGGGACATGTGACACATTCGGCTGTTGCCTGTGAAAACTGCTAAACTCTCCCGTGTGTGTGAGAGAGAGAAAGGATGAGATTAGGGAGAAATTCCATTATTTTTTGCTTTGTTGATCGTACAAAAAAAGCACTGAAATAGAGCAAGTTGTGTTGAAATGGGTGGAGGTCTGGTAACTGAGATAACCACTGCACTGAGTTTGTTTTGTTTTCATCTTCATCAAACCAGCCAGTAATGCCCTGGGGATGAGGGTGCTGAGCTCCTGCAACAAGGAAAAGAAATACATATGCTTCCTTCTTCAGCTCTTATTTTCTTCTGTCCCTCCCAAGCAGCTCTGATCACTCATGGATCAAGGGCACGATAATGGCTCTGAAGCTTTCACTACACACTATTGGCTGCTTTTAATGAAGCTGATCCAGGAGGTTTATTCACTTTTTGTTTGAAGCTCCTTAGAAGAAATACTTGGCATATACAGTAAAATGGCAGTAAAAATAGTGAAAATGTCTAGCGTAATTTCCTATAGCCCAAGGTGACGTCTTCATATTGTTGGTTTTGTCTGACCAAACAGTCCAAAAACAACAGATTGTTTACTAGGCCATAAAACACAGTAAAGTAGAAAATCCTCACAACTAAGAAGCTGGAACGATGGAATGATTGTTATATTTCCTTGTAAAACTAGGTAAAACATGAATCCATTATCAAAATACATGCAGATTCATTTTCTGTTAACTGAGTTTTGCTTTAATTGTCAAATTGTTTCAACCCTACATGCTATACAGCAGGGTCGCTTGCCAAATGCGGGTGAATTTGGCCGGTGGTGGGTGAATTTGATCAACCTACCAACCTACCAGGCGGGTAAACAAAGGGGGCATTTAACAAACGACTGAATTCTTCTGTAAAAAAGTCAACTAGCAGAGCTAAGCTAAGCTTTGTGTAGAGCGTCACAGCCAAAACGCTGTGCCTGGTTGAATAGTGTTATTACTAGCCTTTGCTGTCAGGTAAAAGTAAGCTACATCTCCTCCTGTATCTTCTCCACCAATCAGAGTAGGGATGCACCGATCCAACTTTTTCAGACCCGATACCGATAGAGATACCTGGGCTTCGAGTATCAGCTGACACCGAGTACCGATCCGATACCGGTGATTAATTAATGAGCTGTATAGATCACTCTGTGGAAGTGACTGGGATCATTCTTTTATGTGTGAGACAACATCAGGCTTGACTAAAACATTGCTGTCCTAACTTTGTCAAACTAAATGTGACTAATAAATACAAAGATATACATTTATTTAATTGTTCTTTATTATTAAAATAATAAATCCTACACCAGCAACTTAATAAAAAAATCTTCAAAATTAACAGGAAATACAATTCAGGTGTAAACCTTTTTAATGCAGCATCAAATTGGTCAAAACTTAAACAGAACTTAAAATTCCAGTATATAATGTACATAGTATAAAAACATAGAATTGAATTGAATAGATTGGCCCCATTGTCACCGATATCCGATCCAGTTATTTGAGTCAGTATCGGCCCGATATCCAATCTGGTATCGGTATCTGTGCATCCCTATATCAGAGTAAGGCTCTTTTTCTTCTTCTTTGTGTTTATTGGTGAACGGTATTGGCAAATCAACTTTAAAAAGGTGCATACCGCCACCTACGATGGGTAGTGTGAGTGCGAGGGAGAGAAAATTAAAAATGGATAACCATAAGTGAATAAATATTAAATTAATACTTTTCAAGGGGAAAATGTGCATTAGCTGTTTTGTTTTTCAAAGCAGGAAAACGTTACACAAAAGTTAGTTACACACAAAAGTACAATGACAAAATGGTGGCAGAATTTTGGTACACTGCTGTACAGATTTAGATTTTTGGATGCATAATTTCTATTGGTTCAGTATCTGCATTATTCTTATCACTGTCACATTATCGTTGTGTGGTAATGTAGAAGACTTGATGACACAGAGTCACTGCTAATTGTTTTTTGTATTGGATGAAAATTAATACAAAACCATGGATGCCTGGAACGTTAGACTAAATACATTCTGGATGGATGGATGGATGGATGGATGGATGGATAGATAGATAAAAAGACAATGAGGATCAGCAGCCACATTTACGCACTACTTATGCAGCATTTCTATTCCCATAACTTCTAAATTAGAGGCCTTTAACAACTGTGTATCTCATTGTGTCTGCCGTTACAAGCTACACAGTAACACTTTAAAGGGCAGCTGTCATTTTTATATGCCCTTATAGAGCAGAGCATGAATACCATGTTTATGTGCACCACCAGCAGCCCTCATCATTGGTCATTGCAGGGGTGTGGTTAGAGCTGGTGGTGTTAGTGGTGGAGATGGGGGGAGACAAGCTAATGAGGATGTTTGTGGATCCTTTAGCCGCGAGCTGTCCGTCTGCCCTGTGTAAAGATGTCAGTTCACGCTTGTTTCGCATCTGATGATTATTGCCGTCCCTGCCTGGCTTTGGTATGGGCTGCCCAATCGGCGCGCTGTGCTGATGAGAGGTACAATAAGCACCTTAAGAGGTGCTTAGCGGCTGTAACGATGAGGCTGAGAGAGTAGCACAATAAGAGGATGGGGAACTAGCTGTAGGATTGAATGTCTCTAGCCATCAAAACTAAGCACACCCCTGACCCCTTTGTGTTCTGCAGTGCTACATTTCCAGTCAAACATGCACACACACGGGCACAAGTGCAAACAGAGCAACACTTGAACTTGCACTTCATTGTGCAGTCCATTTTATTGTCCTCTGTTTCTACGTCTGCTCTCTCTTAGTGCCTCTCTCTCTCCACATTTCTCCTTTCTTTTCTATTTTTTCCTTATTCTCAAGTGAAATGTGACAATAATTGACCCGCACTGTCCAGTCAATCTGTCTCTTTTCTCCTGCCCTGGATCCCAGCCGAATGCTGCACGATTTCTATAACAGGAAACAAGACAGGGAAATTTTCAAAAGGGAGCTCAACTGTCTAAAACGAGCTTCCAGTAAAGAGAGGAAAGGACTATAGCGTCCTATTTGCATGAGCAGACAGAAGGTTAATAACACAAGCCCTGCTGTGACAAAGGAGAAAAAGAACATAGAGTAGGTAGGAGGGATGGAAAATGCTGATCCTCCACTTCTGACTCCTGAGAATCCATCTAAGACACAAGGGAGGAGCGTGGAAGTAATTAGAGCCCTGGATATATGATGGGTTTCATGTACAGCACAACCTCCCCTTTTTCTCTGCAGCACCTCATTTCCCAAAATGCATGTTGAGACGGGACAGCAGCAGCAGCAGCTGCTGCTACAATGTGATATTGTGTGTGTTTTACATTAGTGATTACCAGCCAGGTGTACTTGTACCACAGGGGATACTTCGATAGTTCCCAGGGGTACGTGGGAAGAAGATGGAGTAGCTCAACTATTTGAAAAAAATAGAAATTGTGATTTGATTGAAAAATAATGAGTCTACATGTTTGTGTTAAGGAGGAAAACACAAATATGATAACAAATTGGTGTGATGCTCATCTTTGGTATATTTACAAAACCAGTTACAAAAGGCTGACTGGACATAACGCGTGAAACCATGTGTTGACATTGACAGTGCGTGAAAACTAGTTAGCAAGTGAACAGAGAAGTTAAAATAGTTAACTAAAAGTAATGGATAAATGGCTGAAATAGCTAACTAAAAGTAATGGATAAATGGCTGAAATAGCCAGCTAAAAGTAATGGATAAATGGCTGAAATAGTTAGCTAAAAGTAATGGATAAATGGCTGAAATAGTTAGATAAAAGTAATGGATACATGGCTGAAATAGTTAGATAAAAGTAATGGATAAATGGCTGAAATAGTTAGATAAAAGTAATGGATAAATGGCTGAAATAGTTAACTAAAAGGAATGGATAAATGGCTGAAATAGTTAACTAAAAGTAATGGATAAATGGCTGAAATAGCCAGCTAAAAGTAATGGATAAATGGCTGAAATAGTTAGCTAAAAGTAATGGATAAATGGCTGAAATAGCCAGCTAAAAGTAATGGATAAATGGCTGAAATAGCCAGCTAAAAGTAATGGATAAATGGCTGAAATAGTTAATTAAAAGTAATGGATAAATGGCTGATATAGTTAGCTAAAAGTAATGGATAAATGGCTGAAATAGTTAGCTAAAAGTAATGGATAAATGGCTGAAATAGCCAGCTAAAAGTAATGGATAAATGGCTGAAATAGTTAACTAAAAGGAATGGATAAATGGCTGAAATAGTTAACTAAAAGGAATGGATAAATGGCTGAAATAGTTAGCTAAAAGTAATGGATAAATGGCTGAAATAGCTAACTAAAAGGAATGGATAAATGGCTGAAATAGCTAACTAAAAGGAATGGATAAATGGCTGAAATAGTTAGCTAAAAGTAATGGATAAATGGCTGAAATAGTTAACTAAAAGGAATGGATAAATGGCTGAAATAGCTAACTAAAAGGAATGGATAAATGGCTGAAATAGCTAACTAAAAGGAATGGATAAATGGCTGAAATAGTTAGCTAAAAGTAATGGATAAATGGCTGAAATAGCCAGCTAAAAGTAATGGATAAATGGCTGAAATAGCTAACTAAAAGGAATGGATAAATGGCTGAAATAGCCAGCTAAAAGTAATGGATAAATGGCTGAAATAGTTAGCTAAAAGTAATGGATAAATGGCTGAAATAGTTAGCTAAAAGTAATGGATAAATGGCTGAAATAGTTAACTAAAAGTAATGGATAAATGGCTGAAATAGTTAGCTAAAAGTAATGGATAAATGGCTGAAATAGCTAACTAAAAGCAATGGATAAATGGCTGAAATAGTTAGCTAAAAGTAATGGATAAATGGCTGAAATAGCCAGCTAAAAGTAATGGATAAATGGCTGAAATAGCTAACTAAAAGGAATGGATAAATGGCTGAAATAGCCAGCTAAAAGTAATGGATAAATGGCTGAAATAGTTAGCTAAAAGTAATGGATAAATGGCTGAAATAGCCAGCTAAAAGTAAAGGATAAATGGCTGAAATAGTTAACTAAAAGTAATGGATAAATGGCTGAAATAGTTAGCTAAAAGTAATGGATAAATGGCTGAAATAGTTAACTAAAAGTAATGGATAAATGGCTGAAATAGTTAGCTAAAAGTAATGGATAAATGGCTGAAATAGTTAACTAAAAGTAATGGATAAATGGCTGAAATAGTTAACTAAAAGTAATGGATAAATGGCTGAAATAGCCAGCTAAAAGTAATTGATAAATGGCTGAAATAGCCAGCTAAAAGTAATGGATAAATGGCTGAAATAGCTAACTAAAAGGAATGGATAAATGGCTGAAATAGCTTACTAAAAGTAATGGATAAATGGCTGAAATAGCCAGCTAAAAATAATGGATAAATGGCTGAAATAGCCAGCTAAAAGTAATGGATAAATGGCTGAAATAGTTAGCTAAAAGTAATGGATAAATGGCTGAAATAGTTAGCTAAAAGTAATGGATAAATGGCTGAAATAGCCAGCTGAAAGTAATGGATAAATGGCTGAAATAGCCAGCTAAAAGTAATGGATAAATGGCTGAAATTGCCAACTAAAAGTAATGGATAAATGGCTGAAATAGCTAACTAAAAGTAATGGATAAATGGCTGAAATAGTTAGCTAAAAGTAATGGATAAATGGCTGAAATAGTTAGCTAAAAGTAATGGATAAATGGCTGAAATAGTTAGCTAAAAGTAATGGATAAATGGCTGAAATAGCCAGCTAAAAGTAATGGATAAATGGCTGAAATAGCCAGCTAAAAGTAATGGATAAATGGCTGAAATAGTTAGCTAAAAGTAATGGAGAAATGGCTGAAATAGCCAGCTAAAAGGAATGGATAAATGGCTGAAATAGTTAACTAAAAGTAATGGAGAAATGGCTGAAATAGTTAACTAAAAGTAATGGAGAAATGGCTGAAATAGTTAACTAAAAGTAATGGAGAAATGGCTGAAATAGCTAACTAAAATTAATGGATAAATGGTTTAAGCAGTTAGCTAAAAGTAATGGATAAATGGCTGAAATAGTTAGCTAAAAGTAATGGATAAATGGCTGAAATAGCTAACTAAAAGTAATGGATAAATGGCTGAAATAGTTAGCTAAAAGTAATGGATAAATGGCTGAAATAGTTAGCTAAAAGTAATGGATAAATGGCTGAAATAGTTAGCTAAAAGTAATGGATAAATGGCTGAAATAGCCAGCTAAAAGTAATGGATAAATGGCTGAAATAGCCAGCTAAAAGTAATGGATAAATGGCTGAAATAGTTAGCTAAAAGTAATGGAGAAATGGCTGAAATAGCCAGCTAAAAGTAATGGATAAATGGCTGAAATAGTTAACTAAAAGTAATGGAGAAATGGCTGAAATAGTTAACTAAAAGTAATGGAGAAATGGCTGAAATAGTTAACTAAAAGTAATGGAGAAATGGCTGAAATAGCTAACTAAAATTAATGGATAAATGGTTTAAGCAGTTAGCTAAAAGTAATGGATAAATGGCTGAAATAGTTAGCTAAAAGTAATGGATAAATGGCTGAAATAGCTAACTAAAAGTAATGGATAAATGGCTGAAATAGCTAACTAAAAGTAATGGATAAATGGCTGAAATAGCTAACTAAAAGTAATGGACAAATGAAACGTTTAGCTTCTGCCACTTCAACTGATAGTTGTACAAGCACACATTTGACCAAAGCAACCTAAACATTGACAATTCAATTGTATAAAGGATATATAGTATCTTCACTCTTATATAACGAAGTGATAAACCACATCCAGTTTCATAAGAACATATTTGGAACATAGCGGTTGGTGTTGATGAAGGGGATCTTGAGCTCATCTGATCGGGCTGCATGGTGCGTCAGACAGAAAAAGGTTGGGAACCATTGTTTTACATGACGCAGGGGAAACTGATGAAAGCTGTTTGTGGTGGCTGGAAAAGAGGTTGAGTGTGACAGGGAGACAGTTCTGTGTGGGAAGTGGCATCAAATCAAATGTCTTTCCTTTCTCTCTCGCTATTTGTTTTAGTGAGGATACCGAAGTGCTTCCTGACAATAAAGCGTCTCTGAGTCGAACAGACGCACACAGGCAGTCAAGTACAGTTAAAAGAGAGGAAAACAAACTGAAACGTGTTATCAATCTGACATCTGTTTGTGCAAAGCAAACAGTGAACGCAGCTCGCTCGCACAAGTTGAGAGAGCTTCTTTTAGCCATCCTCTCTTTTCCTGCATCATGGCTGAAGAGTGCAGTTCAGAAGTCACCAGAGGGAATTGATTATCAACAGGCGGGGGCTGGATCCTTCCCTGCTCCGGCATAATGAAGCTCTCTATTTCGGGACCTTCAGGTGTTTTTAAGGCGTCTTGTCGCTATTCCTAGGCTCTCCTGCTTCTTCTCTGTATCCAGCCCAGATATGAGTGCACTGGGAATACAGCATGAATACATTTTTTAAGTCTAATTCAAAGTTACTTTTTTTTTTGGTCTTGCAACAATGGGGCGCAACTAAAACCGCAATGCGATAGTTTGGCTATGACAGTATTTCAACTGCATGATGGCAATAAACAGAGGGGGAAAAAGCTTAAATGCAAACACGTACACAAGCTCCGGCAATTAAACACACACACACAGGTGCACGGGCAACAAACACGTGTACAAAGACACACAAACAAGCTATAAATAGCGGAGATCCATGGCAACCTGAGATTTGTTGTTTGCCGTCACATGCTGCTGAGAGCGAGAGAGGAGCGGGGACTTAAATAACACTGGGAGATTGGTTTGTGTGAGAGGCAAAGTCAAAACAAATTACGCCTTTTCTATCACTTTGGGCCCACCGGTAAAGCATCTGAAATAGCTTTGTGCCTGGGGACATTTTACCACTGAAAGAATACGGCGGCAATATCCTCCAAGGACCTTAAAAAACAAAGGGATGAGGGGGAGAGGAGAGGATGGGGAATGAGAGGGTTTAGTTTTACTGCGGATCACAGGTGGCGTGTTGACCACCTAACTAACTCTTTTCACTATTCTCTCCATCCCTCCTCCCTCCGCCTGTCTCTTCCTATCTCACCACGGTGCACTGCTGTCACACTGAAGCTCTGGAAAATGTGAAATACTATTACACTTTTCTTTCTATATTCTTAAAGGGGGGTGGTCCACAACATAATGAATATGGAATTCATACACTTGAGAGGCAGCCCTGAAGGTTTTATCCAATTTCTATCAACTTCAGCTTGTTGATTTAACTTCTTTTCAAGGCAAACAAGTCAGGAAGAGATTTCAGCCTTTCTCCATCTAAACTGACCTTCAGCAGACCTTTCACTTCGCTCTCTCTTTCTCATGCAAATAACAACTTGAAAACCACAGGCTTTGCACTTTCCCTGCGTTCTGTTTTCCTTTGCAACATGAGATATACATCAGCCTTTAATTGATTTTTGTTTTGCAAGATAAAGTAATTCGGTGCAATTGTTTCAGTTTGGCGGCGTGTTTGCACTCGCTTCCATATGCTGTTCATTAATTTGCAGCTAGTGGGTGATTTATCAACCTATTACACTTGGGCTTGCGCCCTCGACACACACACACAGACGCCGCCGCCCGCAGTTTGTTTCCCCCCTGGTATCTTGAGGCAGGCATACATGTGGCACCGCTTTGGTGGCTGGTGCTGTAATGGCTGTGCTAAAGGGCTGGGAGCGAGCCAGGCCCTGTCAGACTGCAGATGGATGGACCCATGGGCTGCACACACACACACACACACACACACGCAGGCTGTTTGCCCTGGCCCAGCCCGGACTGGACTGGACTGGCCCGGCCTACTTGTGAGCCACAGCGAGGCTAAGTGGGGCAGGACTACATCAAAATGCTAATAACACAAGATTAAAATCAGCTGGCAATTACTGGATTCTACAGCACACAATAAAATGTGCACCTATGTTTGTGTTGCATTAGTTAATAAGCTCTGAATAGGCATTAATGAATGCATAAATAGGTATTTCTGGATGCAATCTGGAGAATTTAAAGAGCCTAAAATCTCTGGCTTCTTGAGGAAGTCAAAATCAATACGGTATAAACAGAGAGTAGAAATATTAAGGGCGCCTGATCTCTCCATGAAATAAACAGACTAATAATATCCACGTGAAAGCTTTTGCTCTCACCTCTTTATGCAGACGTATGAAGCACAGGAGAGAAAAACAACATTTGTTAGGCTCAGAGACAACTGAGACATAATTTGTTGAAATGGGATGATGCAGCTCAATAACAGGAACGTGGTCTTAATATCACAAAGCCCTCATCGTATTTCTGAATATATTTCATCGGCGGTGACATGTGTGACGTTATATTGTGCTAACTATTGTGCTAAATCCCATGCTGTTGTTTGTGGGAAGCACTGATAAGGGAGGGAGAAAACATTTGTGTTGTTCTGATTGCTTTAGAGAGCCAGCTAAATGGATTGTTTTGTTTTTTACAAGAGGCAGTTACAAAATTACAAAGTGAACGATAAAACGTGTCTCTGGCTGTGATGACTTTCACAGGGTTTTTTCCCTGTTCCACAACGTGACATACAGTGGATTTTAGAGAGTGTACGACACAGCAGACATGTTTGTTGGATGGGTATCAATGCCAACTGCCAACTGTCTGCAACAATTCTGTTAGAAATCAGGAAAGTGAAGAGCGTATATCATATGATGGAAATGGCAGACAGTGTCTGTGTTACTGATTTTGGTCGTAAAGGCCTGAAGCCTCGCCTTCTGAGCTGGCTGATCTTTGCACAGCTGCTCCGCTCCTTTACCTCGCAGCATATAACACCACTTCAGAACTGAACAGTCTTTAGCCACCGGAAGCCACTTTCTGTCAAAGAGAGCATTTCTAAAGGAGTCTTTCACACCAGAAACAATGCTCCTGTTTTCTGGGTATGTGTAAACAACAGACTTCTATGAACTACACTTTAACTTCCTCTTCTTTCTTGCTTTATCTTGACACCTTTCCTTGATTGAATGCATTTGTTTGTTAGACTAAACTGAATATGACATTTTTGACTTGTCTTAATTCAGAATAAACACATAGTGTGCATAAAAAGAACAATTACAAAAAGGCACAAGAAAACAAACAAAACAGCAACAGCTATAAATTAAAACACATATATATAAACCAGGACATACCTACATTTATCACCATAACAACACCACTAGAGAGTTTCCACTACTACCTCTTGGTTTGACAGAAGCTAGATATTTCAACCATTTATCTGTTACTTTTAGTTGACTATTTGGACTTCTCCTCTGCTCGCTAACTAGTTTTCAAGCACTCTCAATCATAACAGGTTGTACTATGTATTACAGGTTGGTGGACATTTGTAAATCAAATGGAAATTGAAGGCTGTGATCATGCAAGGTGTCTTAAGAAAAATAAAACTTACAGTATATGGCGGTAGACCATGTCCAAAGGAAAACCATGTCCTCCTGCATTTACCATCAAAGAAAAAGAAGAAGGCACTGCAGAGACATCCTTGCTCGCTCCAAATCACACACTTTTTCTTTTTTTACTTTTAGTACATGCTGCAGCTGCCCTCACAAAGTACGTACTGTTACATGTACAATATATAAAAGGACATACTACTTCGTCATGACATTACACTTGAACTTTGAGCCTTTTGCTCATATATGAGCTGCGCAGAGGATTGTGGGTCAGAATAGCCAGAAAAGCATGCTGGCTAGCAAACTGAAAAAAGCTACCGGATGTAGTAAGACATCCTGGTATTTTTGGCTTACTGCATTTGATATACTATGTATTGGGACATACTAAATCTGGCATAATAAATAGTATGGTAGTATGGGTACTGGAACTCACAGTTAGTCTTCTTGGTTTTTGCTTTTTCCCCGCTACAGCCCTCAAACCGGAAGCTGGATAAAGACATTCTTCTTCCAGGTTGAAATGTGGATCACAGTCACACCAGGCGAACTACCACCACCCACCAAGCAGAGTCTACACTACCTAGTTAACCTACAAAGAAATAGCTATTGGACATCGTGGAAATGGTCATTGACGTGGGACGTAAAATACCGGTAAAATAGAACATAGTAAAAACAAATTTAAAAATAGACACGCTCATTCCTTCTGCTCCAGGGATGATGTATCTTTGTAGGCCAACCCAGAAGTTAGACTCGCACGGGTTCCTTCAACAAAAAGCCAATGGGATTTATCCATTGGATTTTGGATTATTTCACAAAATAAACTCTATGACAAACAAACGTTTCTGATACTTAAATGTTTTGTTCAGTAAGATAATGAACATCACTTATGATTTTTGAAGAGTGAATGCAATCACCAGAAGTAAAAAGCTAACGTTAGACTATAAACAAACTACAGCACGGTTGCATGAGCGTGAGTAAACACAACGAGGCTGTAAAGGAGGACGAGTCAGCGTGATGACGTTTAGTAGTCTCATTTAGACACTTGACGTGCAAAAGCATCAAAATTCCCGAATGGGATATTTACGGACGTATTTTATGTCGTAGAACAAAACGTTAAAATCTCTTCAGCTTGTGTTAACCACAGACCTGATTCCAGGCATCTAACTAAAAACCCATTGACTTCCAGACGAGGGAACCGGAAGTGCTAGAATGCTGACTCATTTCCAGGTTTTAGGACTCATTCCTCCACCACTCTATTCAAGACATTTTAAGACATGTTTAGACCTTGAATATCAAAAACCAAACTTAAGACGTTTTAAGATTTAAGGATCCGCTGGGACCCTGTCATGACTTCCTAATGAACTCTTTCCATCCACCACTATTGGTTTTGTGTTATCAGTCCTACTTGTGTTAGCTATTACAGCTGCTAGGCTACTATTGTGGCTGCTTCTCTCTCTCTCTCTCTATCTATCTATCTATCCCCCCAGCTCTCTCTCTCTCTCTCTCTCTCTTTCTCTATCTATCTATCCCCCCAGCCGGTCTCGGCAGATGGCCGCCCGCCCTGCGCCCGGTTCTGCTCCAGGTTTCTTCCCAGTAATCGGGGAGTTGTTCCTGGCCACAGTGCGCTTGGTGGATCCTGTTGGGTCTCTAAACTATGGTGTACGGTCATAGACCTGCTCTATATATAAAGCGTCTTGAGATAACTTCTGTTGTGATTTGACACTATACAAAAATAAATTGAAATTGAAATTGAAATTGAAACTCAGTAAGCTTTCCTTCCTCAAGGAGCTGCTGGACATTAACATAGATCTCAGTAAGACCCCCCTCTGTGCCACCTTAAAACCCAGCCCTTTCATCCAACCACACAGACACACCACAAATCCATAAGCAAAGAGACCTCGAAGCCAAGAGCGCTTTCATTCCATTTTGTGCAAAGTACTTGCTTTAGTTTAATCAACCTTAATTAATTTTATGCAAGTATTTCTACTTAATGAGCTATAGCATGCAAAACCACTACCTTTTGGTCCCTCTTAAGGAATCAATATTTCTACTAAAGACTTTTCACTAGCCAACTTTCACAGTGGCCTTGCTCTACTTTTTAAAAAGAATGTAATGATGAAGATCTTATGCCCAAATACATATTCCCTAGCTGGATAATACTTCCTGTTTCATGTGGGCTTAAGTGACAAGAGCCGCACATTCAGCTACTAATGCATTCCACAGAGCAGGGTTAAGCCTCCAGGCAAGCCTCCACACACACAGACAGACTCAGGACCAGTATGCAGATGAAATCATAGCCAACATTAATAGGTAAACACACCAAAGTAAATAAACTCCATTAAAAAACTGACATGTTTAATTTAGCTGAGCTTTTTTGCCTTATCAGCTCGGCTGTGTTTTTTTGTTTAACAGAGAGAGGGAGTCGGTGAAGGGATGCGAGGAGGGAGCACAGAGAGAGAGAGCGCTGCAGGTAATTATACTCCATACACTTGTAATCTGGGGGTCAGCCCGAGTCCCTCCCCTTTGTTCTACAATCAATAGCCTCGGAGGAGGTGGAGAGAGTGTGGACCAGAGACGGGGAGGAATAGGAGGGAAGAGACAGAGCGGGAAAGTTGGTGGGTCCTTATATTCAGCATTATTCATTTAACAGCTAGAGTGTGGGCAGCTGGGAGATAAAAAACACAGTAGAACACAAACACTTAAGTAGTCAGGTGCAACAGGGAAATATCTGGTGGCATTAACAGGCCCCTACAGGACTAACAGGGACTATGCCCTGCGAAGGGGATTGGCTGGAGGAGGAGGTGCAATATAAGAGCTAGAGAGAAATTATCACTTTTACTTAATCCAGCAATCTGTGGGGAAGGAAACAGCGGTGACTTTATTGTCTCCATCTAGCAAGATAACTTGGTGAGTTTATTTGACGGGAGAACGGCGCCAGACCCCGTAGTAAAAACAAGAAGCAGAGCAGGAAACGAAAGTACATCACTAACCTGTTCGACAGACCATCCTTCATTGGTTTACAATCTACAACCTAAGCACTGCATTCCCCGAGCAGCGACCACAGGGGGAAGTATCCCCTCCCAAAATAAGGGCCTTATTGTATAACCCTCTGTAAATACAAGTGTATATCAGTTTTAGGGCTGCAATTTTATAATTCAAATTTTCATTATCAATTTTACTGCAACTGCAATTATTTTCTCGATTGATTAATCGTTTGGTCTATAAAATGATAGAAAATACTGAAAAATGCAAATAGCAATTTCCATGTTCATGTTTCCATGATTCCAAGGTGGCAGTCCATAATGCAAATATAATCAATTTACTGTCATAGAAGACAAAGAAAACCAGCTAATATTCACATTAGTGAAGCTGAAACCAGTGAATTTGTGGGACTTAAAACGATGAATCAATTATCAAAATTGCTGCCAATTAAATTTGCTAAAATGCAGGATTAGGAGCATTTTTATTGCCTCTGCACAGCTCTCAACATGGCGATGGCTGAACCGCGGCTTGCAGCTGATGGTGCTGACAGCGCTAACAGTGCAATCAACAGCAAGACTGCTGACAGAGCAAACTGTGTTAACCTGGGGGGGAGGAACGGAGGGAGGTTGCTAAGCTGCCTCAATGGTGCCATCAGTCGGGACGGCGTTATCAGCTGTAACCGCCATATGACGGCAGTGCAGAGCGGCGGGTGCGAGCTAGCCACAGGGATACGCTCACATGCACTAAAAGGCACGCGCGACCGGCTCATCTATGTAAACAAAGCTCGGATTACAACACACACACACATACACACACACACACACACACACACACACACACACACACACACACACACACACACACACACACACACACACACACACACACACACACACACACACACAGACACACACACGCACACACACACACAGGGAGAGCGACTTCATTCTCTGCTCAGGTAGACATTACTCCTCTATATCTTTACATAATAAATAGCTACTATATCAATGTCAATATGGCTGCCGGGTCACAAACGATCTCATTTTACAGTTAAACAGTACACTACAAGATGTAGACATTTGAGGCGAGAAATAGGCATTACAGTAACAGATTGACTCATATTTGTTTGAGAGTGATTGACAGCTGCAGACGACAAGATTCCAGCTCGGCTCTGATTGGTTGTTTTCCTCCGGTCTGTGAAATCTTGCAGATGCCGTTAGGAGCACCGGAGGACACAGAGGCACATGATTTTTTTCAGATTACCTGTTTCATGTTCTACTGTCAGGATATAGTGACCGTTTTATAATGATGACTTTGTTTAATCATATTTGCTCCATTTCTCCCCACTGCTTCTTTAAGTGTACAGCTTCAGGCTAAGGTCGGGCTTGGTTATTTTCAAATATAATTTATTAAGAAATTTCTGTCTCTCTCTCTGACTGTGCCAATTGTCCGCATCCATGCATGTCATGTGTTGCAAGTAGATATGTAATACCCAGTGGGAAGAGGGAAAGAGACAGAGCGTGGCCAATTTAACCTGGCAAGCCAAGCTGAGGTCAGCAATGCATTAAATGAAGGCTGGGTTTGGCTCTCAGTTTTAGGCCTGTGCAGAACGCTACTGTGATGACTGGTAAGAACGGAGATCCTCCTTCCATTTGTTTTTGTAGCAAAACTGCAGGAAAAAAATGCAAATATCTCGCAAATATTCCAATTGCAAGATTGCAGAAGACTCCTGCAAAGACTAATATATGGTCAAGCAAGGTCAATTACTTATGAAGCATTTGTAATCTAAGCTGATAACAAAGAGCCTATAGGACACAAACACAGACTAAAAGCAGCACGTCACACTGTGTTTGTTTGTGCACATCCACACTGGGATAAAGGAGGCCACTTCAGCAGTGCCTCCACATGGAACCAAGATAGAAACTCATTGTTTCCTTCTCAGCTGAAATAGGAATCTGTCTTGGTCTGCATTCGCTTGCTCAGCCTCAGAAACAAGACAAGAGATAAGGAGGGGACGCTATTGCAGTGATGTCAGTCTTCAGCCAAATGGATAAACCTGGATGGCAGGCTTTTTCTCCTCCGATAAGGATGTTACTGCCACAGATTTGCGGGAGACAAGATTCAGCTATCTAAAAGCCGGGGAGAATGAGGCCCGGCTCGTACGCCCGCAGCTTCACGGCGTGGAGCACGGTGAACTGATGCTACGGTTTCCAAAGATCTGAATGGTATCGCATTAATGACAAGGCATTAAGGAGGTATCTTTATTGTGGGATTGATGGTCTAAAATGCATGTCTCTTTATGTAGACACTGACAGCTAATGTCACTGTGGAGACTCTGTGTTCAAATGCCTCCAACTCAAGCCCAGCTTTATTTCAGGCACCATGCTGACGCTTACGGACCTGATTAGGCCTTGATGTACGCAGGGTGGGGAAAGTTTTGTCTGTTATGCAACCTGGAGTTGCCACGCCACCTCAGCCCCAAACAGAGCGGGGTGTGGCGTTCCTGACAAGCCCGCCACAAATCATTGTTTTGTTTCATCTCATCAGTGCTTTGAAGCGTGAGATGCCAGCAGGGGAAGTGCGATTATTCAGCTAAATTCT
This sequence comes from Sebastes umbrosus, assembly GCF_015220745.1. Classification (NCBI taxonomy): domain Eukaryota; kingdom Metazoa; phylum Chordata; class Actinopteri; order Perciformes; family Sebastidae; genus Sebastes; species Sebastes umbrosus. The sequence continues at coordinate 22,876,438 of NC_051291.1, forward strand.
GCGAGGGGAAATTACAGCTCTGTGGCAGCAGGTGCATCTACAATCACCTTCTCCTCTCCTCAGGCATAAACAGGCAGGCAAACGTTGGACACATATGCCACAACACACACCTGTACATAAAATACATACGCACGCATCAAAACAAGCTCCCGCAGTCGCACCTGCTCTTTTTGCCGTCTGTCTTTCACTTGGACAAATCCTCCACTACATCCCTGCCAGCCCTGGTAGAAACACAAGCAGCACAATCACCCAGCGACACAGATCCGCACATGATCTCGCCACAATGCGGCAACCGAGAAGAGGTAATTCTGTTTCTGTTTGTTCGACAGAGAAAAGGGAGGGGGAGATAGGAGTGTAAATCTAACATCGGGGGCCCCGTGGCAGAGCCCCCAGGATCAAATCCAATTCTGGCAAGATACACATTAAGCCCCGTCAATCACAACTGTGTCCTTGAAATGCGGCAGAATGGTGATGAGAACGGCGGGGGAGTCTCTTTTCCACGAGAGCTGGGATGAAGCCACTTAAGGCACACATCTGTGCAGGCACATAGGAACACTCACCCTGAGGGGTCCCATATTTAAACCCGCTCAGACACATACGCAACTGTAGGAAATGATCCACACGTCGACATCTCAACTCAAGGATTCAACACTCAGGGGATTTGTTTTACTACCTTTAGGCCAACAGAAAAAGAAGCAAGTTAAGGATTTAGGTGTGGAGAAGGCTTTGTAACATTTAGGCTTTCAAGTAGGGAAATCAAATCTACAGAAAATAGATTTGAATAGTTAAGATAATAAAATATGAATACAACAAAAACAATTAGACAATTTTATAGACTTTCATTTTGATGTCTGGTCAAACGTTTCTAAGGGGTGGGGAGGGGGGGTTGCGTTAGAGGGACTGACCTCAGTATTTCTAAAATCCTGCTACAGTCCTGTTAGTGACTAGTATTATTATATAGCCTGATTGAAGCCAATACTAATATTGATATTTGGGAGTTGTGTAATGTGTAGGATTTGATGGCATCTAGCGGTGAGGTTGCAGATTGGAACCAATTGAAACTTCTCCCGTGTACCAAGCATGTAGATGAACTACAATGGCCAATGCAAAAACGTGAAAACCCGGATGGACCTATCTAGAGCCAGTGTTTGGTTTTCTGTTCTGGGCTACTGTAGAAACATGGCGGCCGGACCGTGAAGAGAACCCGCTCCCTATGGAGATATAAACGGCTCATTCTAAGCTAACGAAGACACAACCATTCTTATTTTCAGGTGATTATATACTAAAGAAAACATATTTAATATTATACTCAATAGATCCCCCTAAATACTACACACTAAATACTACACGCTAAATACTACACGCTAAATACTACACACTGGTCCTTTAAAAAACATCTGATAATGATATACAGGCCGATAGTATTTGTTTTTTAAACAAACATATAATATAAATAAACAATCTTGATATGGATCTCTTTGATTGGCTTTTTTTTAAAGAATTGTGACCAAGATATTTTCTAAGCGAGTCATTGTAGAGTCTCTGGTGGACACGCTACGCAACGGTGACACTGTTTCTAAATGACCTCAAACCTAGTTTTGCATTTCTATGCTGCAATATCTTGTTACTCATCAGCCGACATATGAAACCGATACTGATATACCTGCAATAGGCTAATATTGGGAACAGAATGCTCTCATTAGATACTGAATCACGTCAGCAGTGGGTCAAACTGAAAAAAGTTGATATATTCCTTTAAAATGATCTGCAGGTTTTGAATGAATGAAGCCTTAGCTTGACGCTCTAACGATTCCCCTCGTCGTAATACACACCGAAAAATCCACAGGACCAGTTCAACCGTTTACTTCAACACAAGAAAACATTAGTACAGAAAAATTGTCCATGTCCAAAGTCATCCAACTCAAGCAAGAATGGTTACAGAGATAGAGAAGTCAACTGTGTGGCTCCACTCTCAGCTGGCCTGACAGACCCAAGGAGAACCCAAAACCAAAGCCATAATCATTGTACCCATTCCCAAACATTACAACGTAATATAAATGACATTTTATGCATTTTAAATTATCCACACACGTTTCAAGTGCAACGAATTAAACAATTAACTGATTACATTACTGTAAATACGAACTGTAACACTTCAACCTGTAAATATTCCTTTCAATTCCTTCTAACTCAATGAAACATATAAATTATTGTTGCTGTACATATGAACTTAAATTAAACATCAATAAACTGCATTTAGGCTCCTGCATTATCAGTGGTTAAGCATTTGAATAGGCTGCTCAATTTTAGCTTCCAGTGGAGCAGGATGCAAACATGTTTTACCTAGAAAGCCTTACGACATGTTACCTCACCCACGTTATCAATTGTCATTTATTTGCTGTTAATTTTGTTATTTTCTAAATCTCTCTTTTTACTTACTTGAGAAGCACATTGAATGTGCTATATAATAAAGTTGTATTAGTATTATTGCTCTTATTAAGAGAGTACTCCACCAATTTAGCATTGCACTGCTGTAACATTGTCACACTCACAATGGACACTTCAAAAAAAAGGATTAAAATCAGCTTTTAGTAATCAGAGATTATCGTTACGCCGGGCAGACACAGCAAAATCTGCTAAACTAAACTAAATGTGTGGTGGAGACTTTTACTGGGAAAGTGGCTGCATGTCGGCGACACTACACGCAGCATCGTAGCTGCTAAGTTAACGCTCCTGGACGCTGAACTGGGGACAGTGAACGCAGCATCGTAGCTGCTAAGTTAACGCTCCCGGACGCTGAACTGGAGACTCCTGTCAACCAATATCTGTTGTGCTCCTGCAGCTGGTACACCGCTGCATGCGAGGCACAAATCTTGTCGGTTAACGGTTAATAATCGGTTAACGAGGGTCGGTTATCGGTTAAGAATTGTTTTCAAAATTAGCATCCCTACCCACAATGCAACTCAACCGCCAAATCGGACAGAAATTCAAGCAACTCCCTCTTGGGCCACAAAAGTCTTTATACATCTATTAACAATGCAGTAGTACTCCCCAAGACCTGGAAACAAACTCTGAGATGTCATATGGTGGCGTCCCCCTTTAACTGCACCAAAACATGCATCCAAAAAGCAAACCCATTCACAGAACCTGTGCCAAAATGCACGCCCTAAATCTAATTTAACTCTCAGCAAAGAGGAAAATCACGTTGTTTGGCTCGCAGCTGGAGTTCATTCAGGCTACAGTGAAGCGACAGTTAGCCTATTTACTTTTATTCTGGACTTTTGCTAATTATCTTAACTACACAAGTAATTATCTTTCACATCAAAGGGCCGCGCTCTGAGCCCTGCTGGCCCCCCCCCCAACCAACCAACCAACCAACCAACCAACCGCTCCCCAAACACACACACACCATCATCACCACATCTCCGGAGCCAGCTGAATCATGACATTAGCTGATAATTAGACGGTCGCCTGGTTGCGTTTGATGGGGGCGCATGTGACGAGCAGCCGTCTACGAGTGGAGTTCCTCAACGAGAATCCAGAGAGATATTACACACAGATTTAACAGTGACTATGTGATCGCAGGTGTTAAGCTGCACACTGAGTGAAAGCCGGTATAGTTTGTTACGGATTAGCAGTAAATAAATGACACCCCAAGGGACAATTGATGATTTTTGTTTTGGCTTCATCCGTGCTGAGCAGCTCTTTCATCTCGTCCATTAGCGATGCTCTTTCTGATCGCGGTCCGCTCTGATCAATGGGTGATGGAGTCGCTGCCCAAAAGCCATGACTTAATGGCAGGACCTCGTGCCCGGGTTTATACAGCTCCCACATATTTGTGTGCATATGCTTTAATTCACTTCATCTACTTCATTCACCAATGCCTCTGGGCTCCTGTTTTCTGCAAACAGACCATAATCAGGTCATCTGGCGTCAGGCGTGAATCCTTCATTAACAATCTAACGATAATCTCAGCAGAAACATGTGACTGTGGGAGAATCATTTACATGAACTGCATTTAAATTCCTTTGAAGTTGTTTGTTTTGCTCACCTTGGAAACACACTATTTCTACTTCTCCTCTGTGGTAAGAAGTAAACGCACCCCATAAATATTAATCTACCTAGGGCCCGTGCTATTCTGGCCCAGTGTTTTAAACATAGCCACTGGAGATTGGGCCTATCAGGGACCCGCCGAGAGAGAGAGACGTGGGGAAGGAGAGAGGGAACGGAGGAGGAGGGAGGTGGAAGGGAGCGCTGGAGGATCATATTTTTGTGCGTGTTCCAAAATGAAATGGTTTTGCGCAATGTTTAATGCAGGAGGATCGGGCCAGGGTTCAGAGTGTGTTTCCTTTACGAGTCACCTCACACACCTCCCAACTTTCAGTCACAAATACGACGGGTCTCTGCAGCATTTTAAAGAGCTCTTGGGCTTGTGGGGAACTATTTTTGTCTTAAATTCAATATGAAAACAATGTTATACTCTCCAACCCTGCTGATTCACAGGTAGGGCCGTCAATACAAACTAAACTAACACAACTTTATTCTAAAAACTCTACTGGAGATCTCTAAAGATACCAAATCTGTTGGGATGAATATGGAGCGATGTGGATAAAATAATACACAAGACATACAGGACATTTACAGCCACAAACAACATGGACTCATGGGTTGGAATATATTAGATTCAAACAACATATAGCTTCAATAAAGAGCTCAAACAAGCTGAAATTCAAGATGTATGTCAGAGAGTAGGGCTGTCCTCAAGCAAAGAATAACGACGACTAACACTCATACGATTTTGATTAATGGATTAGTTGATTTAAACGACAGATCTGTAAAACTGAGTTTCTCCACAAAGAATCACACAAAAGCACCACTTTAAATCTGGTGTTTACCAGAGATGTGCTCACAAGTGTCTTAGAAATAAGTCATTCAGCATGAAAAAAAGAAGAACAAAGGACTAATCGACTAAAGAAATCTCAGTTGACTGAGACCAAAACAAGCGGTTAGTCGACTAATGGACTAAGAGGGAGGTATTCCTATCAGAGAGACAGAATGAAAGGAGGAGAACATTAAATATACTTAAGGGGAACAATAAGGTATATAGTCTGTACAATGTCAACAAATGCCCATTGCAACTTCCCAAATTCCAAGGTGACGTCTTAAATGATCTGGTTTTGTCTGACCAGAGGTCAAAACCCAAAGATATTCTGTTTACAATGATAGATAACAAAGAAAAGCTGCACATTCTCTCATTTCAGAAGCTGAAACTAGAGCATGAGTAGCATTCTTTTAACTACTTTTTTTCCATCTCTGCTTTGAGTTTGTTGTCAAAAAAAAAACAATGGCTCAGGTGCAAAATAAAAGCAGCAGCATGACTTTCATTCCGCCTTGAATTAATCTGGTGAGAGAAGTCAAGAAATGCCAAGAGAATCTAAGAAAAGCACCAATCTGCAAAAGCCAAAATGTTGGGGAGGAAAAGTTATCAGGAATTAGTTGCCAGGTCTGACACCACCGGTGTGCAAACCAGGCAACTCTCGCTGTCACTTCCTGACGTGGGAGCCCAAGAATTGCTGGTGGCGCAAGTTCATAACAATCAGATGCATGAATATGGAACATACGCAGGCACATTTACAGCAGTGTGAATCGTGCACAGGAGTGGATCTGTGTGACATTTCCTCCCTGAACCCTGGTGACACCTCAGTGCATGAACAATTGAATTATACATCCTGTCTCACTCTCACACACACACGCGCACGCACGCACACACGCACACACACACGCGCGCGCGCGCGCGCGCGCGCGCACACATACACACACACACACACACACACACACACACACACACACACACACTCACCTGTTAGCTGTTGAGCTCTGCAGGCTTCCGTACCTTCGGAGCACTCCACGTGGATGTTATTGCGGCCTGCGGCACCCTGCGGCACCTTGCTCCAGCGCTCTAATGAGCCAGCCTCAACTCAGTCAAAGTCATCTGATGACACTGATGTGGGGAGATTGATATTCACGCTTGACTCGCCGTCCTCTCCACTTGACTGCGATGTTTACCTCCCCACACAATTAGTATCTGCTGAAGACAGAGGGATGGAGTCAGACTCGGCTGTGTGCGCCTACATTAGCTCCAATTGTTTAGAAAGATGGGAGATGTCTTTCAATGTGGCTTGAAGGTGGCTTTCTATATCACAGGGCCATTACTAGCTCGTTTAATCCCCATAACGCCACTTTACCTCGCTGAATGTCACTAGCTTGAAATAACAAAAGACGACTTGGCTTAAGTGAAATGCATATTTCAACAGTTTCCATCCAAATTTGCATCTAAGACGTGCTTCACTTTTGGCCCTTTAATGAATGAATCCACTAGTGTGAAGGTAAGGGTTCAACCCACACACACACACACACACACACACACACTGTTTCCACTCCTAGCCCTCCATCTCTGTTAGCTAACTTTCACCTGAACATTAGCATAGAAACAAATAAAACAGTTAAGAGGAGAATGGTATGGCCACTCTCTGTGAAAACAGAGAGACTTGAGGGAGGGAGAGATGGCCGCCCGTGATTGGCATTAGCACACTTTTGAGCTGAGGAGAGAAGGAGAGAAGGAGAAGAGGAGAGGCGCCAAAACAGCGGCCATGTCTTCAAACTGATTTAGCATTAATTGACATTCTCTCTAATCGGTGCATTCACCATTTGAACACAGTGATGGAAGCGGTTCATATGCTGAATACTGATGCTGCCTACAGGAGAGGGGACTGAGCTGAGCTGAGCTGAGCTGAGCGGAGCAGGTGGACGCTCAGGTACGCCGGGTTTGGTGATGATGTCTCGGCGACATGGAGGGAGGTTTAGTGTGGAGCCACAGCGCCTCTCTGTGGACACACTCAAAATGACCGCCTCTTCCTGCTGAGCTGATACCAAACAATTAGCCTGACAGCAGAGAAACTAGCTGTATTTCTTGACTTTACACCTCTACTCCACCTCATTTCAGAGGGAAATAATGTCCTTTTTGCTTCACTATATTTATTTCACTTGTTACTTTTCAGCTCCATTTAATATGTTTCATGTTTATAGGGTTTATAGGGTTCCCTTGTCACGTCTCAGATGAGTTGTTAGAACATTCCCCTCCTAACTTTTCAGACAGTTTAACTATTCAAGACCAAAAGAGGTCAAACTATCCAAAAAGATTAGAGAAAAGAATGAATACAAATGTGTAGAAATAGTTTTCTTTCTCCTAACCCCTCAGGTGTAGCCTAACGCTACCTGGTGACAGTTTGTAGCGTGGGGGGCCAAAACTCTGGTGTCTGGCAGGTAACCCACAATTTGGCAAACTCTCGTCGTGCCGCGAGTCTCGCGAGAGCAAGTTGCGGGTTACCTTCTACACACGACTGGACAAAATTGGGCAAATCAACAAAAATGTATAAAAAGTAGTTCAAAGCTTGTTTGACACTGATAATACTTCTGTACTTTTACTAAAGGGGTTTCAATGCAGGACTTTGACTTTAGTTTTACTTCAGTAAAGGATCACAGGTGGGTGATCCTGATCCTTCTCTAGCTCCAGGTTTGTACAGTCTGTAATGAAATCTGTCCTGAAAAGCACTACACATCTAGTTTGGGAATTGGAGGGTCCCCTCTGTAATACTTTAATTAATAGCCTAGTTTAGGTTACCTGTAACCTATGAATTTCTCAGCCTAATTTGGACATTCACAATAGTAGGCTATATGTAGAAGAAGCATTCAACATAACTAGAGGAGGCATTTCTTGAAGAGAATAAGTTTGAGAGCTGGCAAGCTGCCTGAGGAGTATTATAAACACTAGAAAAGATGCATTTACGGAAAAAAAGCAGGTGTGATTGAATATGAGAGAATATCTCAAACTTATAATGTCATCTGGCACTGCAGGGATTCAAAGTTAAAATGACAGATCAAAAAGGTGCTGTACCAAGTGAGACAACGCTTGAGATGGAAATTAATGTTCATAGAAAAATAAAAAATAAAAATAGAAGAGGTATAATAAGTGATGTTCATATTAGCAATTCCCACGCAATATTTCAATTGAATTAAATTCCATTTCAATTACCAGAACACTGCTGTCAGGATCATCTTTGTCATTTAAGTTTTCTGTTTGAAATTTGCAACTTTTAATTGCACTAAAAACTATGGCTTGTATTTCTAGGATTTTTACAATATTAAAGGCAGAAAGAGCAGCTGAGCATGCTGATATATAATAAGTACAAACAGTGATCTCTTAGTTTAACAAAGAGGAAGGCAAAGAGGGAGTCGGCCTGCAGCTTCTACGGCAGTGGATGAATGTGTCACAGAGCTCTACCGATCAATTAAGGTTCTCTTACGGGAATCTTGTTCAATCAACCAACTTCATTTATCAGAGCAGTGTTGTGGTGAGCACTGACCTTAGCACGAATCAAACTCACAACCTTATGACCTAAGTCCTGATTGGGCTGATTAAGGAAATGGACTTGCATTTATATAGCGCTTTTCTAGTTCAAAGCTCTTTACGCTACATGTCAGCATTCACCCATTCACACACACATTCATACACTGATGTCAGCATTCACCCATTCACATACACATTCATACACTGATGACAGCATTCACCCATTCACACACACATCCATACACTGATGACAGCATTCACCCATTCACATACACATTCATACACTGATGACAGCATTCACCCATTCACACACACATCCATACACTGATGACAGCATTCACCCATTCACACACACATCCATACACTACATGACAGCATTCACCCATTCACACACACATCCATACACCGATGACAGCATTCACCCATTCACACACACATTCACACACTGATGTCAGCATTCACCCATTCACACACACATCCATACACTACATGACAGCATTCACCCATTCACACACACATCCATACACTGATGACAGCATTCACCCATTCACACACACATCCATACACTACATGACAGCATTCACCCATTCACACACACATCCATACACTGATGACAGCATTCACCCATTCACATACACATTCATACACTGATGACAGCATTCACCCATTCACACACACATTCATACACTGATGTCAGCATTCACCCATTCACACACACATTCACACACTGATGACAGCATTCACCCATTCACACACACATTCACACACTGATGTCAGTATTCACCCATTCACATACACATTCACACACTGATGACAGCATTCACCCATTCACACACACATCCATACACTGATGACAGCATTCACCCATTCACACACACATTCATACACTGATGACAGCATTCACCCATTCACACACACATCCATACACTGATGACAGCATTCACCCATTCACACACACATCCATACACTGATGACAGCATTCACCCATTCACACACACATTCACACACTGATGACAGCATTCACCCATTCACACACACATTCACACACTGATGACAGCATTCACCCATTCACACACACATTCACACAGACATTCACACACTGATGACAGCATTCACCCATTCACACACACATCCATACACTGATGACAGCATTCACCCATTCACACACACATCCATACACTACATGACAGCATTCACCCATTCACACACACATCCATACACTGATGACAGCATTCACCCATTCACACACACATTCACACACTGATGTCAGCATTCACCCATTCACACACACATCCATACACTACATGACAGCATTCACCCATTCACACACACATCCATACACTGATGACAGCATTCACCCATTCACACACACATCCATACACTACATGACAGCATTCACCCATTCACACACACATCCATACACTGATGACAGCATTCACCCATTCACACACACATCCATACACTACATGACAGCATTCACCCATTCACACACACATCCATACACTGATGACAGCATTCACCCATTCACATACACATTCATACACTGATGACAGCATTCACCCATTCACACACATTCATACACTGATGCCAGCATTCACCCATTCACACACACATTCACACACTGATGACAGCATTCACCCATTCACACACACATCCATACACTGATGACAGCATTCACCCATTCACACACACATTCACACACTGATGACAGCATTCACCCATTCACACACACATTCACACACTGATGACAGCATTCACCCATTCACACACACATTCACACACTGATGACAGCATTCACCCATTCACACACACATCCATACACTGATGTCAGCATTCACCCATTCACACACACATCCATACACTGATGACAGCATTCACCCATTCACACACACATCCATACACTGATATCAGAGGCTGCTAAGGTGCCAACTTTGCCCATCAGGATCTAATCTAAATATTCATTCCCACACCGATGGCTTTGCCTTCAGGAGCTATTTGGGGTTAAGTGTCTTGCTCAAGGACACATCAACATGTGACCTGGAGCATCCGGGGATCGAACCACCGACCTTCCGATTGGTGGACAACCTGCTCTACCGTCTGAACATTAGAATACATTTCAAGGTATTATGTGTGCTTGTAGATTAACAACAGTGGGACTGAGAGCCGTTTAGAGCATGTTGTCTGATCTAAAAAAACTCACTTGAGCAATAAATTGCTCTAAAATTCAAACAGTAATCAAGACATAGATTACAAATTTGACAGTCCAAAGTCTCATGAGCATTTTAAAGTTTGAACGGATTCTGTAGCTGCATGCATGTCAGAGCAGCTTACTTTCAAAGTTGAGTCGAATCATTCCTCTCATTGACTTCCATTATTAAATTATGATCTTCAAAAAACTCATAAAATTGCTGGAATACAGCGGCCCATATTGCATAGCTGGCAACCTAAAGGACACAATTTGCCATGTAAGTGGACAATCATTGGCTGAGTAGATGAGCAGGGTACGCTGCCATATGGCAGGTAGTAGGTTGAATTAGAGTCTGCCCTCTGCCAACCATGAAGGAGGTTCAGTCCTTTTTAGTGACATTGAGGACAATTTGAGTCTCTTGTGTCCCAGATAAGGCTTCCAAAAAAAAAAGATGCTTTTTTATTATTAAAGCGTGAGTCCATTATTTAATTTTTTTTTTGGTTTGTATATCATTTTGTAGCGTCACAGTGGTGTTCCTTATATATTCAAATCCGAACATTCACATTTTGGTCGAATTTTGTATGTTTTAGCGTCAAAATGATATTTTCTCAAGACCTTCTAAAATCGTTTTCCCTCGTGACCTGACGTAGGTTTCTGCATAATGACGCTGCTACATGTACAGTATATGTATATGCATCCTTATAGTCAGTGTATTAACATTATATACAGTAACTTAGATGGCTGTCGGCACGCTCCCAGTTTGGTCTGGTGGCTTTGAAGACAGCGATATACAGTAACAGCTTCAGTTCTTCTGATGGCGATGTTTCCAACAGGGAACTGAGGCCGTTATATCGCTCTCTTCAAAACCACCAGACTACATTTATAAAAACAGTCATTTTACCTCACAGAACACGAGAGTATACATACAACCCAACTTAAAAAAATAGGAACTAACCCTAAGGTATTTCCAAACTTAGCACAGCTAACTTTGACTCAGCTAGTGCTGGCGTTCACGTTATTCATAACCTTATTTATTAGCCTACTTTGGTAAGCTACCTCACTGCTTTTTGCTAACAGCTGAGTGGGCATTACTGTTAAAAAAACTAAACGGTAAAGAACGCAGACGGACCCGCCCTTTAAGTTTTTATGGTGTTACTTTAGTTTGTGGATGCTTGAAACATTTGATCAATGAAGGGGAAGGAGAATAATGATTACATTTTGAACACTGTCACTGAGAGACACTAAATAAAAAACAAAGCATGTGTTCATATTTGTATTTTATTTTTTGCTAGAAAAACAAAACAGTCCCAGCAATATTTCATATGACCTGATTAAAAAAACTACTACAGTTAAGTACAAAATTAAATATACCAAAATGACCCAATGCTACCCAGAAAAAATAGGCAATAGTATAAAAATGAAATGTCTTGAAGTCTACAACTACAAAAGAAGTTAGAAAAAGGTTACTTAAAAAGAAGGCAAGTATCCACCACAAAATGTGCCACTTTACCACAATCAGTTTGCACTTGTCTTTCCTCGGATATAAAGTAATGCAAATACTTTACAATAAGTTACTGCAGGCACGTCTTCCCTACGACTACAGCAAAACCAAGTAACAGTCAAATGTATCACAGAAAAATACACTTTTACTTTTTGTCCTTTTTTTGGCAACAATTTCACACGTCACACACAAAATTAATTTGTGAAAAAACTTCTGGGTAGCAACATTTTTGGTTTCTTGGGAACAATATACGTTCCGGGTCCACAACATCAGACTGCCTGTATGAGCTTCAGAGACTTACATACCGTGTATTCAAATCATATAAATATATATGAACAAAAATATACTAAAACTATTTTGTAATACAAAAAGGATTAATGCCAAATGGAAGCTTACGATTATAAACTTCAATAACTTAAAAAATTAATACTTTGCAGAACCATGACATTTTAGCCCTAATCTCCTTAATACTAAGGCTTTTTTTATTCTCCGAGATCATACAGCACTTGTCAAAATAGCACTCGCATGTTAGTGCCAAGAATGCATCAAGTATAAATACTAAGAAAACTCCTGTACAGTACCCATTGATGTCAAAACTACAAAATAAGTTAGTGTCAGGCAACTGTACAGATTATTTACAGATTAAATACAAAGGAAGGGGTTTGTAAATGCAGATGACCGGTATGTAAATGTGACCTTGACTTAACTTAAGCTTTGGCTACAACTGAAAAGCTTTCATGTAGGCAGGAAATGTACATTTTTGTCCACTACTAGATGCTTCTTTTTTTAATAACTTGGAACAGAAATGATGATTGGCTACCTGCCAAAATAACGAACCCATCAGTCGCCGCCAAAATGTAACGGCCGGTGTTAAGTTCTTGTCTTACTACAAAGTCCTGACACCACAGACGCATTTGGTAAGGCTTCAAAAATGTACGAAATCAATCACTTGCCTTGAAATGATGAATGACAGTCACGATAGGTGGAGTGAGTGAGAGAGGGACATAAAGAGCAGTCTCTAAGCACAGTTACAAACCTGGAGGTGGAGAGGAGAGATAGACACATTCATTTGAGCAGCAGCCGTATCCCATCGGCACATGGTAGGAGTGTGTGAGAGTAGGAATGGATGAGGAAGAGGACACCACCTGTTACAGCAGGTGGCCAGTAAACATTTGAGTCTCCTGCAGAGACAGAGAGAGTGGGGGTGGTGGGGGGGGGAAGGTATTTGGTACAGGAGAGGTTTTGTGTGTGTGTGTGTGAGGGGAGAGAGAGTCTGTGAGCGTCATCAGTCCACGTCGCTGAGGTCGCTGACTGGCTCGTCCTGCACTATGCTCAGGTGGTTCATGGCGCGGCTGTAGGCGATCTGGACAGCCTTGCGAATGCTGGACGTGCGTCCCTCCATCATTTTGATTTTGTCTATGGTCTTGTCCATTCCCAGAGGAACCATCTTGGATCTAGGAAGCCACTGCCTGAAGGGGAAAAGACAGCATCTATATTACAACACCTGCACAGTAGCTAGGGTTCAATGTTTTCTACAAGTACCACTGCCCAGGAATATACCACTCTTCTGCAATAAAGTCTGATTTGAAACAAAGAGCTATAGATAATTGGTGTTTATTCTCACATTTGTTGTTATTCTTTCATTTGAGGTGAGAAAACACAATGACTACCACCCTACGTGTTACCATCTTGCTGACAGATTTTGCACTCCTTCATTTTTGCCACATAACCATTTTAGCATCCAACTTAAAGGGATAGTTCAGGTGTTTCTCAGTGGGGTTGTTGCTGAGGTACTTCTGTAGTCAGTGTGTTACCTACAGTAGATGACGGTCAGCACGCCCTCAGTTTGGAGAAGCAGACAGGAGTACCAGCACAATGTACTTCTGTGGACGGGGCCAGCAGCAAAACTGATTTTAGCCACCTAGTAGAAAGGCCCACCTAAAAAAATGAGTATCCGTTTCAGTGTATGTTAAGTGAATATTTTGAATATTTTCACCGCTTTACCTTGCCATCCGACAGCCCTTTCCAACGGGGAACTGAAGCCGTTGAAGCCATCTATGCTCTCTCCCAAGCCACCAGACTCCATTGAAAAAAACTGTAATTGTACCTCGTCGTACCCGGGGGTTGCTGGTCTACCACTGCCTCAATTTTTTTCCCAATAGAGTCTAGTTGCTTTGGCGAGAGCATAGATAGCGGCTTCAGGTCCCCATCGGAAACATAGACTGTATAGCTGTCTCACAGCAAGGTAAACCAGCGAAAATATTCTAAATATAGTGTACACTTAAATAGATTTTTTTTTAGGTGAGCCTTTCTTTTAGGTGGATAAAATAAGTTTTGATGCCAGCCCCGTCCACAACAGTACATTGCTTTGTTCCTGTGTCGGTACTCCTGTCTGTTCCTCCAAACTGGGGGTGTGCCGACCATATAAGAATAAGAAATTAAATGTGGAAATATAAAGAGAAATAATAAAATACAAATTGTAAGCATTTTGATTTATTTTCACATGTATTTCTTTATATAATCATTTATATGTATTTTAAAAATATATATGCATATAAATTACTCTATTTTAAATTTTAAATAGACTATATGTGTGCTGGAATTGACTACTCAGCCTGGGCAGGAAGGCCCACCCAAAGCCAGTTGATTGACAGATTGGACCTTCAAGAAAAGAATAAGGAAAATTAAAGAGATAAATATATATAAATTACATTATATAAAATAAATAAAATAAATAATTTTAAAAATACAGAGAAAATCAAGTAATTTAAATGAAAAAAATAATAATTATATATATATATATATACACACACATTTTTAAAAAGATATAAATAAATAGATATGGAAGTAAATGAACAAATAAATGTGAAAATAAATAAAAATGCTTCTAATTATTCTTTTATATTTTAATATTTGTCTTTAAATTTTCACATTTATTTATTTTTTTTAATTTCTCTTTGTATTTTCACATTTACTTAATTATTCTTTTATCTATTCCTCTTTGTATTTTCACCTTTATTTTTGTATTTAGTGTGACACAAAGGCTAAATTACCATCATCACTGTTAAAGAATGAAAAACATTTGTGGAGTCCAGGTGAAATTGTCAAATGCCTCTCGAGGCGAAGGCCATTTGTTGTCTCTTGACAGTTAATGTGACGCAGCCACGAGAGAATAATGATCAGCTAAGGGACACGGTTTACCCGGCATCAGCTTAAATCATTCCCACAGATAGCGGCACTACACTCACCAGCTGCGCTTGTTGTCGAAGAAGAGGACGAGGTAGAGTCTCTCTTCGGCTTTGTACTGCATCTGTTCTCCGATGCGGAGCACGTCCATGGGGGGCATGGGGATGGACACCCCGTTGTGCTGGCAGCCCACGCGCGGCATGTGGGGGTCGATGATCTGCGCACAGCGGGGGAGGCGAGAGGGGTGGCCGTTACACACAGATGCTCATGAATGCATGGCAAACATACCTCCACCCACGGAATCACTCAAGCATATAGTAAAGATGTCTACACTGTATATACACACACAAGTGCATGCACACCACCAGCTTGGGGCAGAAACATTCTTTTCCTCATTTGTCCTTTGATGCTAAGGTCAAACTGAAGTGGTTAACAGTGAAAGGCTGCCACCTAGAGGAAAAACAGGACATTTCTCCCCCAACTGGACACCTAAATGAACAGCTGTAGTAAAACTCTTACTTCATCCTGTGGGACAAGAGTCATAATTATGTTCCAGTGTGAAGAGATGACAAGAAAACTTCAGAGTAAAAAGACTTTAGTCAGTGATCGTCATGCTTTCTCTCCCACAAACACTCACCAAGGCAGGGTAGGAAGGGTATCCGCTACATTTGGCCCAAACTAGCTTTAGGGGTTCCAATGCAACTGTTGCAGCACTAGCGGGCATCCAAATATTGCTGTTGCCAACCTCTATGGAAGCGGGAACAACACCAAAACAAGTCATGTGTGGGTTTAAACAAAGAAACACATTTTCAAAGCCATGCTGTAAAAGCAGGGTGGGAAATTAACTTTTCCTTTTTAAGAGGCCCAGTGAACGACAGATATTCAAATTTACCAGCCACTTTCTGTGTTTTATTGGCCAAATATGAATTTTAGATGAGGAAAGAGTCTCCAGCTGCTGATTGGTTACATGCCATGATGGCAGGCAGAGCATAAAAGACTCACCGGTCACTGCCAAAAGTCACAAGAAGTTGGCTGGTGGCTGCTGTTAATTTCCAACCCTTCTCTTTATGTGTGTATGAGTACCAGGTGTCTGCGAGTTCTATCAAGTGAAACTTTTAGGACCAAATATAAAGGCCAAATCTCAAGTTTTATTGTTTTCATGACACAATTGAAGAGATTTTAAGATTCTACAGCACCTGCAGACACCCGGGATCATACGCAACTCCTTCCTGTACTGTATGGCTTACTGGACACACTGATCACTGGACTAGACTGAGTGCAACAGGCTACAATAGATGTTGTGTTTAAATTATGCATTTGAATGTATATTTGACCCTAGTGTCTATTAACTGAAAGTCTAGTGAGGGAGAGTTCTAAATGTATTGTTTTCTCATATTTACTGTTTTCTTTGAGTTTGAGTTATGAAGTAAAATGTGTGCTTTGGCAGGACTCCTCCATTAAATATCAATATTTCACTGGAAGAAAATCCTGCATATTTAATAGAAATGGTGAATAAAATAGGTAGTTTGTATACATGGTGGTAAGACTAACCCTCACACATGCATGCAGATTGTTTTGACACATATTGCAGCACAACCTACCAGCAGCGATGCGTGCAGCTTTTGCAAAGTTCCCGGTTTCGATGCAGGCGATTAATTCGCTCTTATCGTCCACAGTGTTTCTCCGGACCAAGGCAGGTTTCCCTTTCCCACATTTTGGAAGACTGAGGATAGTGCTAGAAACAGAGAAAAATATATATGCCCCGTTTCAACTGCAGGAATTTTCCCCCTAGAAATAGGAACCTTTTGAGGTATTCATTGCGTTTCTTCCGTAGGGACCAGGGTCTAATCAAGTTCCAGGGACATTTTACGGGACCTTTTTACCCCCATCACTGATTGGTCAAACACACACACAGCACCGCTGCTTCAACTCTTACCGCTTCATTCATTAAACAAGGAAGTCCTCTAGTATCCATTTAGGAGCATTTTTAGGATGAAGTGAGAGCATTTCTCTTAGTTTGAGAACATTCAAAGTAAAGTTAGGCTCTGCTGTCGGCCTCCCGACAAACTAAAAACAAAAGACAGGAAAAGAGAGCGGGAGAGATCGCGGGTTGAGCGTAACGTTAGAAGAGACGTACAAAGAGAATGTAAATGAGAGAAAACAAATATTTTCTGATTGTTTTACGGCAGTTACATTCTAAAGCACAAATAAAATAATAAATAAAATAAATAACCATCAAACACTCCAGATAATTTACACTCTTAGTTTCATTTTCCTCCTCTGCATTTCATTCATTCCATCCAGCGTGCATCAGTAGCCTGAATACTATTCAGCAGGAAATGTAGTCGCACTGAAGTTATTTGTTTTTCAACGTGTTTTTTAGATGAACCAAGCGGGCACCGTGAATCGAAGGCTGCATGTGTGTTTACCGCTGTGATCGCCAGCAGCCCTCGTCCTAGTCATGTTTTCATACGTCAGCAGACTCATTTTACTAATCTTCACAGGTCTTAAACTGCAGTGGAAACGCAGACAACAGTGAGCTGAAGGAACCTTTTAGTTCCTTGAAAGTTGTTACAGGGACTAAAAGTCCCGGGAACTTTTGGTGGAAACCCAGCTACGTACACACACCACAGTCAACTTTAGAAACAAAATGTGTGGTGCTGATGGAGGCTTGCTCTGATGACCAGCTAAGTGAACAACAGAAGAAAGAAAAACAGACAGAGCAGCTGACATCTTCAGGCGCAGAAGTCAAATCAAAATATAATGTCAAAAGCAGACTTGTCTTCTATCTGCTGGATTACCTGGTGCTTCCTGGCAGACTGCTACATGAGGAGATGGAGGACTCAGAGGCACAGCGTCTTCGTGGCTCCACAGGTCTACTGGCTCTACTAGAGTCTTCTAGCTCCTTCTCCTCTTCCACCTCCAGAAAACCACTCGACAAGCCTGAGAGGAGACACAACACAATAGAATGCAAAAAGATTTACACAAAAATGTAAATGACGAATGCTCAAATGTTAATGTATCTGCATTGGCTGTGGTTTGCTCAATCAGCCTGTAATCTAATTTAAGCAGACTGATGTAAAAGAGTAAACAGGTGTCTGCTGTACTGTTTTGACTGCAATGGCTTGTAAGTAGTGTAACGGCTTATTGCAATGTTCAAACTGCCAGTTTCAGAGGTTGGCAGCAGAGCTAAATACTGCTGTACTCATTTAATCAGAGCGTCATTCATATTCTGACATATGGTAACAAAGAAAAATGCATAAAAGTGTGTATCTTTCTGTGTGCACTTCTTACCAGTGTCAAGTCGTTTCACAGGGGACTCTCCCTCCTCTTCATGCTCTCCCTCTCCTCCCTCCTCCTCGCCGTCTCTGCTGCCGCTGTGCTTCCTCTTCTTGCTGTGAAGCAGCGTCTCCAGCCTGGGTATGACCACCGACAGGAAGGATTTGGATCCCAGTTGTGCGCCGTCTTCGCCTTCCTCCTCCACGCCTTCTGTTCTGTCAACTCCGCCGCCCCCCTCACCCCCGCTCCTCGGGGGCTTGTGGGGACTGGTGGCCTTCGATTGCGGAAGAGCAACGGCCGTCCTGCGGTTAACCGTGCCCGTGGGCTCTGCGAGGGTCGACGTGGCCACCACGCTCACGTCCCCGTCCAACAGCGACTTCTGTAGGCTGTCGTGGCAGTGGCCGTTGAGGCGCGGAGCGGAGGACGAGAGCAGGTCTGGTATTTCCCCGTCGAACTTGACGCGCTTGCCGTGATGCTTGTCGTCGCAGTCTGGAGCGTCATCGATGGGTTTGAGGGTGGGGGGCTCGGCGTGGGAGTCGGCGTCTGAGTGGATGAGGGGAGGGATGGAGTCCGAAGGCTCCAGTTTGGGAGGAAGAGACTTGTCTGCTGAAGAGGAGAAGGAGAGAAAAGGCAAACAGACAAACTGTTTATAGTCGTCATTTTGACTTTACAGCCAACATTAATCATTCAAATGGCGACCATTAAGCACAACACATATTATTCATGTTATGGCACACAGGCTGTTATGGCACCACCATTTGTTTCCTTTGGTGCAGTGCATTTTTATTATTTATATTAATGTATTTTCCCCCATTCTCTTTCATCCTCATTACTATTTCCTCTACAGAAATAGAACATAAATTACATTTTATTGTGGTAAAAGATTAGCTATGCAGAAGAGCACAATGAAATTTTTTGGCATACTATTTTAGAGGAACAACAAAAAAACAAGCGATTCATAAAAAGTAAAACATAAACAACACAACAAAAGTCCAGCCATGACAAAGACAAGAAATATGAGCTATAGTATAATGCTATTACCAACAGTAAAGCGCTGCAGCATCCACATTTTGTCCTTGTGTTTGGAGAAATGCTGACACTGCACATTATCATATGGCTTTTAGGTTTATCATAAAAGTAAAACAAGGCGCTATTTAGCATAACACTGGGGCACTTTTATAAATAAAAAATGAGAGCAAAATGACTTTTTCCTTTTCCTTCCCCCCACTAGCTCATTATAACGCCGTCTTCACCGGACTTAATGTTACTCAGCAAGTGAGCTGTGAGTTTAAGCTTTGAGAAGCCACTGCAGTGACACAGCGTGATACTACAATAACACAGTGTTATGACCTCGTTCACACATCTTTTCGTAGTGATTCTAGCCTGGTGATGAGGACAGTGTTGGTTCTGAGCCCTAGGTGCACTCCCAGTCAGGGGTCAGTGAGACATAAGAATGTTATTTGGATTCACCGACAGGGAATGTGTCAGAACCAACAGCAGGTCGGTCATTTTTGGAGGATAAAGGGTAAGAGTGCCATCTGCTGGCTATTTACTGTAGGTGTCTAAAAGAAGTGCTGAACTAACACAAAACACTACAGAGTGAATAAGCTAACGTAATGGGTTTCATTTTGCAAGATACCGGTGGATTAATTATGCACGATTAGCCGACGTTTTGTTAGCATTCAGTTACCATAACATTAGCTAGTTTATCTTTGTCTGGGTGGCTGTACCCACCCATTTGTAAATGAACATGGGCCTTCAAAGATTTCATTTTATTGAAATGCCAAGAAGTGTAGGTGCTAACGGCCAACACCTGATATGCGCCAACATCAGTAACGTTAGTGGGGGGCAAGCTGTCATGGTCCTCCTAATTCATGAAGATTGATATTATTAACTAACTTCAATTTCGTAATATATTGCCCCACTAAAACTAAAATTGCTTGTCTGTCTGACGCACGCACGCATGCATGCACGCACGCACGCACGCACGCACGCACGCACGCACACACTATATGCACATTTATATTATTATATTACATTGTGTTAAATTGTATTTTATTATATTGTTACCTTTAAATTTTTTCTTACTGTTAATATTTATGCTATTATGCTGCTATGTTGAGGAGCCAAAACACAAGAAATTGACTCTCTTATAGCTGTATATTGAGATGTACCGTAACAATAAAGGAATCTTGAAGATGAATAGACCGGTCACAGTTGACAGCTACGATAGCTCCGTACGCTACCCTCCAAAGAAGGCGGCGCCGCCACAGAGCGCTCCACGATTCCCATTCCCTATAGCTCTCTACTACTAGAGCACAACCATGACATCCATGTAATCCTGAAGTTGTTACTCTCTGGTTCTGTTATTTGGAATTCGCAGTTGGAAGAATGTTCTTCAACAATTTTCAGTTGAACAATCTGTTACATTGAAACTGTGTGAATGATCTAGGAGGAGTTTTCTTGTTCTTCCATTTGGACACAAAACCTGCAGTTGCTCCGCTAGAAATGAACTCCAGGTTTTTACGACCCATTCTCTGTCAAAAAGACAGAATTTATTGGTGCAATAAATATTCTTAAGTGTGTGCCAATGTCACTGAAAAATCTTATTACACATTAACAAACAATATTACTCCTAATTATCCAATAAGCATTCAAAGGGTTTTATCAGCTAATTATATAATTAAGATGGTTTTGGCTTTTCTTGATTCTAGTTTGGGGAAATAAAGGTTTGTGTTTACAACCGCAGGCTCTGCTTTCCCAAATACCAGGAACATCTGTAGTGGTTTCGTCAGAAAGACGCTCACCTCAACACAAACAGAGCAGGGTTTATAATGATTATGTGTTATAGTAGCCTGATAATCACCATTCCGTTCTCTTCAAATCGCTTCAAATAGCTTGTGTTGTAGTACTGAAAGCAGCAGCGCTGACTATACTACCATGTTTCAGACACACTTGGTATGGGGAGCAGCATGTGACAATGCTCTGTGAAGTTTTGGGTTGGGGGCTAATGTCTGACCTCTGACCTGCGCTTCAGGATATTAAGGACATGTGATTGTCTCTAAAATCACAGAGCATGAAAATTAACCTTCTAATAAAGTCATACATACCCTCATCATCTGGAAAATGTCCATTGGGCTTCAATCCCTCTTCTTTAGGTGTACTCAACTCTGGGTGGGAAGCAGCTGATGAAGACGATGTGGAAGGAGTTGTGGAGGAAGAAGAGTGGTGGTGATGGTGGTGGTGGTGGTGGTGGTGGTGATGGTGGTGGTGGTGGTGGGAGGGTAGGATTCTCTTTAGGCTCATTTCATTGCGCACGTCGTTGATGGTCTTTTTGAGCAGCTTTAGGCGCTTGCTGCGGGAGGGGCTGGACTTCATGGCGCAGGTCAGGTCAAACTTCTCCAGTAGCTGCTGCAGCTGCTTGTCCGGAGACAGGTGCTCCCGATTGGCTGGCGTTAGGAGGTTGTCCACTGAGGAGAGAATTAAAACACATTCTGAGTATTTCTCATGACCATAATGATACAAACGCATCATAGAGGCATTGATGCCCTTACCGTCCTCCCAAGAAAAGGATGTCGATGCTTTGATTTCCGGAGCTTCAGCCAGATGCGTGCCGCTTTCCGTGTCAAAGCCGATTTTCTCCACGTCTCGCCGGGCATTTCTGAGCAGGGACCCGCCCTGGTCTCGGAGTCGAACAGCAGCCCGGTAGAAATATGTGTCCTTTGAGTTATATTTCATACAATTATCAATAATGAGGTTGAAGTCATTCTCAAACTGGTCAAAGTTGTTGTAGGCCTGGGCGTCGATGCGCTCCCGCATGGTGGAGAAGTCCATAGGGTGCTTGATGTGGTCGGGGTAGTCGGGCACCTACAGGGAACAGCAGATATAATGAATTATTTTACTTTCACCAGGCAAAGATCAATGTATGTTGCATGTAAACCCAACATTATTGACCAAATTCGATTATTTCAGATGCAGCATCTAGAGTCATTCACGTCAGCATGACTGTAAAGTAGATCATGTTAGTCTGTTACTATGTTACTAATCTAAAAACACTTAACCACAACAATACTATTCCATGTTTTTTCTAGATTATTACAAAGACTTAAGACATCTCAGTGCCAACAAAAATACTTTCCACACATGTTCAGCTAACCAAGAAAATCTACTAGCAATGTAATGGACTCCAGAGTCAAAACCTGCGCCCAACGTGGGGCTCGAACCCACGACCCTGAGATTAAGAGTCTCATGCTCTACCGACTGAGCTAGCCGGGCTTGCACAGAGAGGAACCTTTCACCTTTTTAAAACGTCACCATCTGCCAGCAGACCTTGGACTCCAGTTACACATTCCACTTAACAGGAAGTCACATTTCTCAACACCGTCTACACAAGGAGGGGGGGATGGGGGGTTGATTTATAACCGAGTCACTATGATCAGAACCTGTGACGTGGAGCGAGCAGTTGTCTGCGGCTATAGTGTTTGTGGTGTGTTCAAGTGCAAATTGACGGCAACATGCGTGGCGATACACGGGAAAGCAAAGGCTGTGATTATTTGCTTTGGTAAAACACAAAAACAGTTCAAATTAAGTAAATGTTTACCATTATTTCAACATCTCTGAAGCAGTTTTCTGGCAATCAGGCAGAAAAAAACAGTGAGTGGGCTTTCATTCTGACAATAGCACAATGTCAAAATGCAAAGTGCTGCGTTCAAATATGAACCAGCAAGTCCAGTTTGGAGCCGTATCAAACAGGAAGTCCCTGGATGGCAATGAAAGTCCTTGTACTCATTAAAAGCTGGATTGTATACCTCTTAAAAAGTTAATCATGGTTGCAGTTACTTTCTTCTCTGAGCCAAATAATAAATCAGCAATTGGCCACAATGTACATACAGCACTATGACATATTTTACCTAAAATGTCTGATTAGCCAACAAAATGCACTGACATTGCCAAGAACCAGAATGTTGCAGCACTATCTGGGTTTTCTTGGTGGAGCCCCCTGCTACAAAGCTACAATTTTCCACTATTGCACACAATACATAAAATAAGAGTACAACAGACTGAGAAAAAGTACATCCGCATAACAACAAGAAAACAAAATCATCCCTCAAGAAATGCAAGGAATACTAATGCAGCATATTGTACTCATAGTATTCATATTCTTCCATAGGTAAAGGGTGAATTTGTGGCATTCAAAAGAACAAAACATGTGTGGATGAACTCAACAACAGAACTTGTGTTCAAGTATCTACTAAAGTTCACCTCGTTGACATCAACTGGCTGGGTAAAGATCTTGGCCTGGTCTTTAGTCTGGAGCTGGTCCAAAAGGGCTCGGAGCAAAATACTGAAGGGACTCAGCTGCATCTCTAGGAGGGTCTCCTGCAGTTTAATCTACAACACAGCACAGAGAGGAAAACATTAGGAGATCAGATTGTTTCATTTTTTCAGCAGTATTTATCTGACCAGTCAGAAGTCTTCCTCCACTCCTACCTCTTCCCTCTTGAGCTTCTCCCTCTTGCGGATCAGCTCCAGCAGCAGCCGGGCTCTCTCCAGGTCGTGTCGAAGACGGTGCCACTTCTTCAGCTGATCCTTCAGTGCCCTGCCCTCCTCCTCACTCTGCTTCTGGAGAAGACATTGAAATAAAAATACATACATTAAAGAACAGAATAGAATCAATAATTATTGCATAATAGGTGTATGTTTCTCAAGAAATACATCTTTGCATACAATTAGGTCTTCTATTTCTTTATGGCACATAGCAGTAAAGTAGCATGTACACACACAGCATTGTCAAACACCTTGTTAACAGCAGTAAGTGTTGAAAAGCATACTAGGCAAAACCTTGAATGTAAAAGGCTTAAAGGGATAGTTCAGGTGTTTTGAAGTGGGGTTGTATGAGGTACTTATCCATAGTCAGTGTATTACCTACAGTAGGTAGGTATCTGTATCTGTATCTGTAGATGGCGGTCGGCACGCCCCCAGTTTGCAGACAGGAGTTACCGCATGGAAGCAAAGCAATGTACTGCTGTGCAAAACGTATTTAGCCACTTAAAAGAAAGGCTCACTTAAAACAATCAATATATACAAGTTCAAGCGTTTTCACCACTTTACCTTGCTGTCAGACAGCCCTGTGCGACAGGGAACTGAAGCCATTGTATCCAACTATGCTCTCGCCAAAGCCACCAGACTCCGTTGAAAAAAAACAACTTAATTTTACCTAGCAAAACACGGGGGTTACTGGTCTACAGTCAGCAGTAGACCAGCAACGCCTGTGTTCTGTGAGGTTTTTTTCAATGGAGTCTGGTTGCTTTGGCAAGAGCATAGATAACGACTTCAGTTCCCCATCGGAAATATAGACTGTAAAGCTGTCTGACAACAAAGTTAACTGGCGAAGTATTCTAAATGTAGCCTACACTTTAACTGATATTAATTTTTTTGGGGACCAGGCCCGTCCACAGCAGTACATTGCTTTGCTTCCGTGCGGTAACTCCTGTGCGCTTCTCCAAACTGGGGCGTGTCGACTGCCATCTACTTTAGGTAATACCCTAACTATAGATAAGTATCTTATACGACCCCACTTCAAAACACCCAAACTATCCCTTTAAGAAAATGTGTGAAAATGACTGTACAATGATTATACATTTGAAGTTCTAAAAGCTACTGGTAATTTGGTAAAAATGAAGACGGAAAGTCTCCTGTGGTGGACTGACAGATGAACAAACCGGTTGCGCATTCTTCTGAGAATGCATGCTTGTCTGAAGACGTCTGATGAGGGGAAGCCCATTCCTGGATTGTCTCTTTAGCGTCCAGTAATTTAGCACCAGCTCCACTAATGCTTTCTTCTTCTGAACTGACACCTGGTTCAGAATGGTTTGTAACCTAGAGGGGAGCCAGGTAGATGGGTATTAGAAGGACACAGCCAGGGCAAGGAGAGATGCCAACAACTAGCACACCTCAAAAGTCACTGGCTGCTTGCAGGATTATGCAAGTCAAGTGTATTTTGAGATTGTCGCTGGTTACATGTGGTTGTGGTTAATGAGTGATTAACAACAGAAATTAACAGCCACAGACTAGCTTATTTGGCTGGTACTGGATACAGACCAAATTCATGCAAGCAGATCACCGAAGCTTCTATTTGTGAAGGCAAACATTCATTCAGTGTCCCATGCTCAAAATCTGCAACAGCCAATGTTTGGACATCAACAACTGTATGCCCTATCAGTGTCCTTGAGAAAGACAGAAAATCCCACCACTCCCACACCAAACAACTCATACCTGTGAGCAGGAAACGTAGGCACAGTAACAGGGGTTGCAGCTTCACTTTCAGGTTCAGGTTCAGGCTTCTTACTCTTACTCTTCTTTCCTTTCGATTGTCCTTTACCTCTCCCTTTGTCCACTTTCTTACATAGTCCGTTTTTGGGTTTGGCATCATCGTAGATCGCGAGAGGCCTCCTCACACATCCGTTAGGTGTGTGAGCTCCACAGTAGGCCGTCTTTTTCACAGAGAACGTGGGCTCTCCGGCGTCCGTCACATCTTTGATCGGCTCCATCTTCATAAAGAGGCCAGCCTTTTGGGCACAGCTGACGTGGAAGGCGGTGTAACAGTTGGCTTTGTGGCACTGGATGCACGCCCCGACGCCTTTCTCCTTGCAGAGGTAGCAGGTGAGCTTCCAGCGGGCTGGAGGAATGTGGCTGACGCCGTCGATGGGCTCAATGAAGGTGGTGTTGGAGAAGCCGACCTCAGGGACCCAGAGAGCGCACACCACGTGGCCCCAGCGGTCATCGTCTGTCTTTTTCACCGCTCCGCCCTTGTTAGGACAGAGGATGCAGTCCGCGGGCTGGGTGGGTAGCTGGAGGCAGTGTCTGCAGAGCCACTGGCCCTCGGGAATGTAGGGCACGCCGTAACATTCCTGATGCACGGCCACATTGCACATATCACAGAACAGGATGGCATTGCTGTTGTGACACTCTCCATCCACGCAGATGCAGCAGACAGCGTCCTCGTCGATGGGCGCTTGCTTTTCGCTGCTTTGATCCAGACTCTCTAAGTGCAACTCTTTCTCAAAGCGGTCGATGAGGAACTCAAAGACGTTGTGAGAGACCTGGCTGACCCCTTCGCTCTTCCGTTTTTCATTCACTAAATCCAGCCAGGCATAATCTTCCTCATCCATATCATACTCCGTTTCCTCATCCAGCTCCTCCTCAGTCTTTTCCGTGTATTTGTAAAAGGCAGCTGAGCGCTTAGGAACTGCTGGAAGATTATATTCCACTGTACGAAATTTAGGCTCTTGAAGCTTTGGACCAGCATTACTAGCGGCCAGGTGTCCACCTCCATCTCCATGAGCAGCGATGCCCAGCGCTGCGTTTCTCTTCTCCTGGTTGTTTTTTAGTCTGACTGACCTCAGAAGGACCTGCTGCTGCGGCTTCTCAGCATTCTCCTTATTGCTGGTACACTCCATCATCTCCTGCACCATGGGGTCATCGTCCGAGATCACATCCAGCTGGTCGTAGATGCTGATGCGATGGAGGCGGCCATCGAGATCGAACTCCACCATGCGCTGCGCCTGCTCGTAAGTCAGGATCTGCTTGTTGGGGGAAGGCTTGATGGGCGACGGTGGCCTCTGCGGCACCGCGACCCGGTGCTGCCGAGCTTTCTTCTTCATCTTGACACTCCGTGTTGCTGTGGAGACACAAAGTGGAGAGAAACAGTTAGAGGTCTGCATGCATTTCATTTGGGTCAATTAAGTTAAGCCAAGGGCAGAGAAGGTTTAAGCATTTTATTGAGGAGTTGCTGCTCAGATGTAAGGAAAAACCAAGACCATGATAAATTACTGATACAGTATTCTGTGGCATAATGCACACACTTCTTTATGATTGGCATAGACTTCCACTATTCACAGTACAAAACATTTTAACAGAAATATAATTGACAAAGTTCTCCCTATATTAGCGCAGGTTTTCTCCGGGTACTCTGGCTTCCTCCCCCAGTCCAATGACATGCAGGTTAGGTTCATTGTTGACTCTAAATGTCCCGTAGGTGTGAATGTGAGTGTGAATGGTTGCCTGTCTCTACAGTATGTGTCAGTCCTGTGATAGTCTGGATACCTGTCCAGGGTGTACCCCGCCTTCGCCCAATGTCAGCTGGGATCAGCTCCAGCCCCTAAACAGGATAAGCGGTTACAGATAATGGATGGTTGGATGGATAATTGACAAAGATTTAATTGGTTTCAAAAGTTTTCCACCACAGCACAAGATAATGCTATCAAAAATATTGTGTAACGTGCAAGTAAGATAACAAATAATATAGATGCATTCACAAGAAATAACATCCATTAGAACTGATTGCTATGATAATGTACCTGTTTTAAACTGAGAGATAAGGTATTCTAGTTTATCCAATTTTCCAAGGACCAAAACACAGAACAAGTTGCACATTTTGTGATTTGAATGCATTCTACTTTAATAAAGTTAAAGACTAAGAGAGCAAACGGGAGGTGGAACTTTCATTGATATTACAGCTTCACACTCCAGAGACTATGTTGTAAAGTGATCTACCAGTACTATAATAGTAGTAGTAGTATATACTAGTAGTATAGTAGTAGTAGTAGTAGTAGTAGTAGTATCTACTAGTAGCCAGCTGGAGGTTACAGTTTAGTCAGTGAGCTGAGGCATTAGGAGGTAGGAGGCGGCCACACAGGGCACTTTACACATGACCTAGCAGGAGTTGGCACTGGCCCATTCTGTGCAGACAGAGATGAGATCACCAGCTAACTAGTCTCAGTCACAGTGGCCCAGCTGCTAACAATAACATTAGCTAGCCAGCTAGCTACCTAGCCGCCCCCTACACGGAGCTAACGGCGTCAAAGAACACAACGGATGTTAATTCAGACCTAACGGGGAACATTACACACATGTTGCAGACACACTACATGTCTCCTCGTCGTCACCACATAAAGCAGGAGAACATACCTGGGGTTGACGAGCAGCTTGGCTAGCTGAGGAGGACGGTAGCTAGCCAGCAGCCCTACAGAGCGATGGCGACCAGGCCTGCTAGGTGGCTCTAGTTCAGTACACTGTGTTCTCATCCACCGGCCGATACTGAGCTCTGTTCACTGACTAGTAGAAGGAGAGAGAGGTCTGCTGGGTGGCTGTGCAGCCTCCATATTAAACTCTACGGAGAGCATTCAATCATTAGCTTAGTGGACCATTCAGAGACTAGAGGCGCTCGCTAGGAGCTAGTTGCAGCAGCAGCAGGAGCAGCAGTAACGTTAGCGTAGTAACGTAGGCTCAGGCTCATCCCCCAACACAACACAACACAACAATGCGTTAGAGCCTGAGCAGACAACTCCCACCCGCACGCTCCACTCTACGTGTGACGCTGGAGGTCATGTTGGTGGGGAGTCGGAGATTTCTCACAAAAGCCCATCTGTCACACAACCAACGCATTGCCTTTTGTCGACCCCTACTAGCTCCACGCAGACACCGCTACAGACAAAGCGCGGATCTAGCCGAGTAAAAGCTGAGACATGTCTCTGATATGAGTTTCAACATTATGTCTTTCTATGTGTCCTGCTCTGGGCTATTGATTGAGCATGTCTCCTATAGTCACAGAGGACAGGCAGGACACCAGCAGGACAACAACAGACCAGTCCTATATGTCCCACCCTGGTGACCAGTTGGCCCCTAACTCTGTCCTCGGCCAGTCGCCTTAGAGCAGTAATATAAAAGCATTTAGTAGGTTCCTATCTGTAACTGAAGCTGTTCCATACGAATGACCGTGAATGCAACACACTGCAGCAGTCATTTCATTGAGCAGGAATTATTCCCTAGTAAGTTACTGTAACAACAAGCTGGCTATTGTAATATATAATATATAATATATATATAAACTC
This sequence comes from Sebastes umbrosus, assembly GCF_015220745.1. Classification (NCBI taxonomy): domain Eukaryota; kingdom Metazoa; phylum Chordata; class Actinopteri; order Perciformes; family Sebastidae; genus Sebastes; species Sebastes umbrosus. The sequence goes on from NC_051291.1 coordinate 22,905,891, forward strand.
TAGTAAGTTACTGTAACAACAAGCTGGCTATTGTAATATATAATATATAATATATATATAAACTCTAGTAAGTTACTGTAACAACAAGCTGGCTATTGTAATATATAATATATAATATATATATATAAACTCTAGTAAGTTACTGAAACAACAAGCTGGCTATTGTAATATATAATATATAATATATAATATATAATATATATATAAACTCTAGTAAGTTACTGTAACAACAAGCTGGCTATTGTAATATATAATATATAATATATATATAAACTCTAGTAAGTTACTGTAACAACAAGCTGGCTATTGTAATATATAATATATATATAAACTCTAGTAAGTTACTGAAACAACAAGCTGGCTATTGTAATATATAATATATAATATATAATATATATATAAACTCTAGTAAGTTACTGAAACAACAAGCTAGCTAGTGTTAATATATTATATATTATATATATATGTATATATAATATATAATATATATACATAAACTCTAGTAAGTTACTGTAACAACAAGCTAGCTAGTGTTAATATATAATATATAATGTATAATATATATATAAACTCTAGTAGGTTCCTGTAACAAGCAGTAACCGTGTGAGTGGTTGATTTCTATTCGTTTGTATAAACTCTTCGGTTCTTTCCAGGTTTACTTCAGCAACTGTTCAATAACTAGCCTTCATATGGCAAAGAATAACACCTATTAATAATCATTATTACTTTCATTATTATAGTACAAAGTTACATTTACAATGATGTTAATAAGTTAAATAAGTGAACCGTTAACATAGCATGTTCTTCCTTGTTAATTATAAAGTAACACATCACAATAGACCAGCACATTTGAAACAGAAGCTGTTCCCCCGAGGGACCGTGAACGCAACACGCAGCAGCAGTAATTA